>NC_053424.1:111969770-112056819 GCF_007990345.1 Gossypium hirsutum | reverse complement strand
GTGCTGAGTACATGGCTAATAGGTGCTATGCTTATACTTGGTGTTGAGCTGTAAGTTTGAACCTATGTGACAAATATACTTGAAGTCACGTACATAAATTTATCGTAGGATGGGTGAAAGGCCGTTTAGTCGTTTGATTGTAACGAAAATAAATTGATTTATGAAATGCTTCAATGTCCTATTGATGAGTATATGGAACGTGAATGCATGAATTGATATGAAATTGAATCGATAGGTTGGAGGAACTATGGTATGGTTCGGAATGGATGGAGTAATTAGCCTCGTTCCATTTTGTTTTCTCTTGTGATAATGTTATTGATGGATGGTAGTGCATAGCTTATGACTTACTGATTATAAACTCACTCGGTGTTTCCTTGTCACCCATTATAGGTTGCTTGGACTCATCTATTTTTGCGGGGTCAGGCCGTCATCGAAGTCATCACACCGGATAGCAAGTTTTGGTACTTTCTTCTTAGTTGGCTTAGAGAACATTTTGGCATGTATAAGCTATTACGTTGTGTTTGAACTTTGGCATGTAAACTTTAAGCCATGCGAAGATGGCACGAATGTTCGATTGAGTTGGATCAAGGGTAGGCATGAAATGGACCTAGTTACTTTCGTAACAGATGCTGGCAGCAGCAGTGTAATGAGATTGAAAAATCACTAAAAATAGTAGGAGTGGAATTAATTGATGAATAAATTATGTAATCGAAGCTCGATGAGTCTGTTTTCATGAGGAAGTAACGAAAAGATCATATGGGCAGTATATTAAGAGATAATCAGATTTTTGTGGGACAGGGCCAGAACGGTTTCTGGATTCCCTGCTCCGACTTTGGAAATTCAATATAAATTAACCAGAGATAATTAGGGGTCTTACCATATATGTACAGATTCCTCTCTGAGTCTAGTTTCCATAGAAACAAACGGCATCAGTATTGAAGCTCTGTGCAGAGAGATATCCAAGTCGTAATGGGAAAAGGTCAGTGTAGTCGACCCCTGTAACATGGGAGACTTTGACTAATAAACTGTACTAATTGGCCCGACCAAAAATTCTAGAAAAAATACATAGGTGGGACATGAGTCTAGTTTCAGGGAAAATCACAAAACTGATTTTCGAGTTGTGGAACTCAAGATATGATTTTTGAAGCGACTAGTACTCAGACTGGGCAGTGTCTGGAAAAATTTTCAAAGTTTGTTAACATCTCGTGTCCGACTCCGGTGTCGGTCTCGGGTTCGGGGTGTTACAGTTAATTAGAGAAAAGTCTCGATTATTCAATCTAGGTATTAGACGTTATTAGTCTTGAATAGGGATAATAACATAACTTAGGGATCTCTACAGAACAAGTTGAATGAATAAATCGTCTGATTTGGAGCCAGAATAACAAGTAAAGTCTAGGTGGATTTTTCTTAGGTATTGTCTCAAGTCAATCAATTTTCCCAAAGCAATTCCCCAATTCTTTTCTCTGTGCATTCTTAGTTTAGATAATTAGTTAATTAAAACAAAACTCCATTATTCTTAGGCTAGATAATAAAAAGACAGTCATTACTAGTACTTTTAGTTCCTTTGGGTTCGACAATCCGGTCTTGCTAAAACTATACTATTGTTCGATAGTACACTTGCCTACATCGTGATAATAGTTAGTCTAGATTTGATCTCCATTATAAATATTTATTACTTGTTACGAATCACGCGATCAATTAATTTGAGTGAATTTTGGACCTTTTTATAAGAAATTAAGGATGTTGGGAAGTTTGTGTAAAGTAGGGGAAGATGGATGGCTAATATGGTAATTTTACCATTTTTGAATAAAAGTCTTCTTACAATTCATAGGAAAAGATGGTTTGGCAGATTGAGGTATGGGATAAAGTGGATTTGCCCATATTTTTCCCTATATTATAATCACACTATTTTTTTTCTTTTTACATTTTTTTATTTTTTTCTTCTTTCCATCTATTTCCCTTAGCAAACTGTGTAGAGGGAGAAAGATTTGAGTGAGTTCTCACCATTTTTCATCCTATAAATCCCAAATAAGGTAAGGGTCTTGATCTAGATTTTTTTAAAGTTCCATGAAAAATATATATATGTTCATCAAGGATGAAGTAAGAGGTTTTCGAGTGTTTGGGAAGGTTTGAGTTTGAGGAAGTCTCTACCTATTTCCCATATATTATTTATTTATTTAAAGCATGTATTTTTACATCCTATCAACTCTTATACTTTTTTTTTGGGAAATCTTATGTGTTACATGTTTATTAGTTAAAGAGGGTGGTGAATCTTCTAAAGCTAAGGGTAAAAGCAAAGTGGTGGAAAGCTAGGCAAGAAACTTTATTGGTGTTCTTCCATCAAGGTCGTACCCTCTAACTCTCCTATGCTTCTAGATAAGTCATAAATATGATGCTTGTGTGATAATGCATGCATGTTATATGTCTTTTGGTGGAAATCATGTTTGGATGATTTAAAATGAAGCTAAAAACTTAGTTGTGAAATCTGCCAGAAATATATTATTACATGAAAAATAAGTTTAAAAATTCACCATAAATTCTGTAAAATAATTAAGAAGTGATCTATACATCATTGTAACCGTGAGTTAGTCTAATTTTGTTTAGAATAAACAGAGATTGATTTTGATTTGTATTTCAAAAGATATGAACTTTTGAGTGTTGAAATGTCATAAAAATCTGGCAGCAGAATTTTTATAAAATAGATTTAGCAGTGATTTTGAAAAATCACCAAAAATTTCATAAGATAAAATAGGAAGTGAGCCTTATATCTCTATAACCATACAGAAGTCTAGTTTTATTTAAAGCAAACAGTGCTCGATTTAGAATTATATATTAAAAGTTACAAATTTTTGAATGAGAAAAGGTTAGAATCTCAAGATAGCAGACTATCACATCTCATTAGTTAATATTTTGAAACAAGAATGAGTCTCAAGTGTCATGGTTGTATTTTTGTGATTATAAGTTAGATGCTTTGTTTACCCTTAGCCTTCAAGCTCTAACATAACTAACGACCATGAGTGGCGCTCGGGATAACCCTACAGACACCCAGGATTTTTTTACTAACGGCCATGAGTGGCACGGAACTATTCAGATACCCAATTATTTGAGTAGTATGTGCAATCTAACAAGTTTGACAAGTTTTATATGCAAGTGATTTGATTATGTAGATTTAATGACTCATGATTTAATTATTTGATACTCATGTCATGTTTCTATGTATACATTTGATTTGCATGCTTATATTTATGAATTGCTTGAAGTATGGTAGATTTGTTGTATACCACTGAGCCTGTAA
The DNA here is from genome assembly GCF_007990345.1 of Gossypium hirsutum. Lineage (NCBI taxonomy): Eukaryota > Viridiplantae > Streptophyta > Magnoliopsida > Malvales > Malvaceae > Gossypium > Gossypium hirsutum. Next base: position 112,053,524 of record NC_053424.1, on the reverse strand, counting down.
AGCTCAGCCTTTAAATTGTCTTAATGTTCAGGTTTGTAGACTTTTGTTCGTGTCCGAGGAACATCATCGATGTGATTCTCCTAGCATCACGTATTCAAAGTACAGTACCTTATCTATTAGTGGACATTGTATTCCTAAGGCCCTACTTTTTTTTTTGTAGGTCTGTAACTTATTTATAATTTTTTTTATTTTGACTATTTTGATATACGATGATATTGGAGTTTCACATATTTTGTATAACTACTTTTATTACTATTTTCAATATAACTATGTATGGTATTTTCTCTTATATAAAATGTATTTCAATGTTTTAAATTATTTGAAAATTTTGTTGGGATGCTTCTATGACCTAATATAGCGCCTTGGTATTTGAGTACTCCATATTTGGGATTAGGGTGTTACATTTATTGGTATCAGAGCAAGGTTTAGCCAGTTCTAAGACTAGCTGGTCAGTCGTAGTAAGGCGTCAATGAATACATGCCCCTAAGTTTAAGAGTGTACTCTTCTAAGATTGGAAATCTGATGATACTTTCTCTTTTCTATTTCGTTTTCAGACTCGACACGCTTGACGATTCAAATTGTAGCCATGAGGCTAGGGAGGAGAGTTATGCCTCTTCGATGGATAATAAGGGAGATGAGTTTGTCCTGAGCACTGGCGACTTTGACACTCTAATGGGTCCGGGCGTGGATGAGACAACTTACTTCCAAAATCTTAATTTTGTGCTGCATCGTATGCTTCGAGCGATCTGGAGGGTTCAACCTACCCTACCTCCACTACCACCTGTCGTTCTACAGAAGACTCCGATAGAGAGATTTTGCAAATGTAAGGCAGAGGACTTTTACGGCACCAGCGAGGATGACCTAATAGCTGCTGGTCAGTGGTTGAGGGACACACTAAGGACTTTGAGGCTGCTCCGTTTTACCCCTGAGAGTAACTTAGAGTACATTATCTCATTATTGAAGGGTGATGTATATGATCCATAGGAGAGGGTCAAGATGGTTTTACAGCCAGAATAGCCAACGTGGGATCAATTCTTGTTTGAGTTTTGAAGGAAGTACATCGGTCAGGCACATATGGATGACTTGAGGATGTAATTTTCACGACTAGTCCAGGGTAATTGATCGGTGTATGAGTACGAGAGAGACTTTATGTGATTCAATTGCTTCACCTCAGAGTTAGTGGTTTCTAAGAGTCTAAGGTGCAGGAGATTTTGTGAGGGGCTGCACATTGATATTCACACTTATTTGGTGGCAGACCGGTCTGAGGTATTTTTAGAATTAGTACAGAAAGCTAATACTGTAGAGAAGGTTCTAGGTATGAGATGGAGCTCATCAAATAAGTCTAGTATCCAGAGTAATAGGGGTTCTGACACTGTGATACCGTCTTAGATAACAGCTAAGAGGATTCGAGATTCTTGAGGATTTAGGATAGCTCAATCGACATAGTCTCAGAAATCAGGTCAAGGGTCTAGATCAGGGGCTCGTAGGGTCAGTCAGGACCCTGAATTTTCCAGTTTGTAATTTCAGTGGCTGGAGACATCCCGGGGAGTGTTATCAAAGGACTAGAGCCTGTTTCCAATGTGGGTCCATCGAGCATTTTTTTTAGATATTACCCTAGAGCTAGCAGTGCTTCGCCTACTCAAACTCAGATATCAGCACCTTCTTTCCAATGTGGTAGTAGGTCAACTCATGGTGGTGATAATGTCACCTTTGGCCAGCAAAGTAGAGGCACGGTCAGATTTGTAGTCGTATATGATATTTGAGTTTCATCTAGATAGTACGCTGTGAAAGCTTGGAAAGACTACAATGCCGTTGATGTGATTACAGGTATTTTCACATTGTTCTCCATTCCAATTACTACATTAGTGGGCTCCAGTTCCATGCATTCATATATTTGTAGTAAGATCATCTGAGAGAGAGGTATTCTTATTGAGGAGTTGAATGTTGGGGTTCAAGAATCCAGGCCGTTAGGACTTGATGTGTTGGTAGATAAGATGTATCAGAGATGTCCAATTGAGATTCAGGGTCAACTATTTTTAGCAAACTTGATGGAGTTTCCCTTTCGAGAGTTTGATATAATTTTGGGCATGGATTGGTCAATCGAGCATAATGCAAGTTTAAAATGTAGAGCGAGGCAACTTAAGCTCTGTGGGTTGGACGAAACCAGAGTCCTAGTGACTAATGAGATTAGTGTATGCTCGTCTTATGTCATTTCTACGGCTGTAGCTCAGAGGTAGATTAGTAGAGACTGGGAAGCCTTCTTAGCTCATGTGGTGGATACAATGGTCTAAAGTTCAGCATTTGAAGACCTGCAGACTGTGAATGAGTTTCCAAATATTTTTCCTGAGGAGTTTACGGGATTACCCCCAAACAGAGAGTTAGAATTTGGGATCAAGGTGTTGCCCGGTACAGCTCCGGTATCCATTGCCCCGTATCGCATGGCACTGGCTGAGTTGAAAGAATTGAAGACTCAGTTACTAGAGTTGCTTGAGCACAAATTTATGCACCCTAGTGTGTCGCCATGGGAAGCACCAGTGTTATTCGTCTGAAAGAAGGATAGGTCAATGAGATTGTGCATTGATTATCGTCAGCTCAATAAGGTGACAGTGAAAAATAAATACCCACTTCCGAGGATTGATGACTTGTTTGACCAATTGAGAGGTTCTTGCATGTTTTCTAAGATTTATTTGAGATCGAGGTACCATCAGTTGAAAATTAAGGAGGGAGATCTCCCGAAGACAGCTTTTAGGAATAGATATGGCCATTATGAGTTCTTGGTGATGTCATTTTGGCTCACAAATGCTCATGCAACCTTCATGGATTTATTAAATAGTATTTTTTAGGCCTACGTAGATAAATTTGTGGTGGTTTTCATTGATGATATATTGGTGTATTCGTGATCTGAGGAGGAGCATGATCACCATCTCCGAGTTGTGCTTCAAACCCTTCGAGACAAAAAACTTTTTGCCAAATTTAACAAGTGTGAATTTTGGCTTTCTGAGGTGGCCTTTTAGGGTTACATTGTTGCAACGGATGGTATATGAGTGGATTCGCAGAAGATTCAGGCAATGGTGGATTAGAAGCCATCGTGTAATATTTTTGAAGTTCATAGTTTTCTGGGCCCATTGAACAAGTTGTTGCATAAAAGAGTTCCATTTGAATGGAATGAGAAGCTAATAGAGTTTTGATCAGCTTAAGGCAATTTTGACAAAGGCGCCAATTTTGACTCAGCTAGAGTCAAGTAAGGACTATGTAGTGCTCAATGATGCGTCCATGAATGGACTTGGTTGCATTCTCATGCAGGAAGGTATGGTAGTCGCTTATACATATAGGCAGCCTAAGTTACATGAGCGTAACTACCCTACCCATGATTTAGAGTTAGCAACAGTGGTTTTTGCAATGAAGATTTGGAGACACTATCTCTTTAAGGAGAAGTGTTATATCTATATCGACCACAAGAGTCTTAAGTATTTGCTTACCCAAAATGAGCTAAATTTGAGGCAACGTAGATGAATCAAGCTGCTTAAAGACTATAACTGCGTCATTGACTACCATCCGAGTAAAGCTAATGTGGTAGTAGATGCATTGAGTCATAAATCAATAGTGGCGTGGCGAGCTATGTTTTCGAATTTGAGTTTGTTATAGCATAGTGGTTTATTAGCTAAACTTCAGGTTGAATCAATGTTGGTTCTAGAGGTAAAAGAGGCACAAAAGTTTGATGATAGTTTGGTTGCCAAAGCAAATAGGGTTAGGTGAAGAGAAGGATCAGACTTTGAATTTCAAGATGGCGATGTATTGTATTTCAAAGGGCGAATTTGTGTTCCAACAAGTGAACTAAGTGACAAGATCCTTCGTGAGGCATATAGTAGTGCATTTACTATGCACCCAGGTAGTAACAAAATGTATTAGGAGCTTCGTCCATTTTATTGGTGGCCAAGGATGAAGAGAAATATGTCAAACTTCTGACTCGATGCTTAACTTGTCAGCAGGTGAAGGCAAGCATCAAGTTCCTTCAGGTCTTCTTCAGCCTATCCAGATTCCACAGTGGAAATTGGATAGAGTCACTATGGATTTTGTGACTCAGTTACCTATGTCTCAGTGTAGACACAATGTAATTTGGGTAATCATAGATAGATTGACGAAGACAATACATTTTCTACCAATGCGCATGGACTTTACTCTCTAGAACTTGGCCAAATTGTATATTGTTGAGATAATGAGGCTTCACAGGGTGCCGACTTTGATTATTTAAGATAGAGATTCGCGTTTCACTTTGAGATTTTGGAGAGCCCTTCATGAGGCATTGGGTACTCGCCTGCACTTCAGTACAACTTTTCATCCGCAGACTGATGGTCAATCAGAGCGAGTCATCTAAATTCTCGAGGATATGCTTCGTTTTGTATTATTGAGTTCTAGAGAGGTTGGGAGGAGCACCTTCCCTTGGTCGAGTTCGCATACAACAATAGTTATCAGTCTAGCATTCAAATGGATCCTTTCTCCTTTGTATTGGACAGAACTTAAAGAGGGGAAGATTGTTGGTCCAGAGTTGGTCAGGGAGATTGAATATAAGGTTCGGATGATCCAGGACAATCAGAGAGTAGCTTTCAAAAATCAAAAGTCATATTCAGATTTGAAGTGTAACGAGATGGAGTTTGCAGTGGCAACAAGGTTTTCCTTAAGGTTTCACCTTGGAAGAAAGTTTTACGCTTCGGACAAAAAGGGAAATTGATTCCCAGGTTTATTGGACCTTATGAAGTTCTAGAGACAGTTGGACCAATGATATATCGGTTAGCCTTACTGCCAGAGTTGGAGCGTATTCATAATGTGTTCCACGTGTCCATGCTTATGAGATATCATTCTAATCCTTTCCATATCTTACCACTTGAGCAGATTAAGGTGAGCCTAGACTTGTCATATGAAGAAAAGCTGATTCAGATTTTGGCTCGAGATATTAAAGAACTTAGAAACAAGAAAATCCCCTTAGTGAAAGTCCTGTGGAGGAATCACAGAGTTGAGGAAGCGACAAGGGAGCCTGAGGAGTATACAGTATCCACACCTTTTTTAGTCAGGTAAATTTCAAGGACGAAATTTCTTTTAAGGAGGGGAGAGTTGTAACGACCACAAATTCTCGAGCCAACATTCAATTTTTAACCTGGATTGGCAGTGGATAAATTTAATTTGGGATTGGGTTTTTTTGGAATCAATTTGGGTGAATTTTGGAACTTTTTATAAGAAATTAAGGATGTTGGGAAGCTTGTGTCAAGTAGAGGAATATGGATGGCTAATATGGTAATTTTACTATTTTTGAATAAAATTCTTCTCCCAATTAATGGGAAAAGATGGTTTGGCAAATTGAGCTATGGGATAAAGTGGGTTTGTCCCCATTTTTTTCCTATATTATAATCACCCCTTTTTTTTACATTTCATTATTTTTTTCTTCTTTCCATTTATTTCCCTTAGCAAACCGTGTAAAGGAAGAGATTTGAGTGAGCTCTCACCATTTTTCATCCTTCAAATCTCAAAGAAAGTAAGGTTCATGATCTAGCTTGTTTTTAAAGTTCCATGGAAAAAAAATATCTATGCTCATCAAGGATGAATGTGGAGATTTTTGGGTGTTTGGAAGGGTTTGAATTTGAGGAAGTCTCTACCCATATTCTCAAATATTATTTATTTATTTATTTATTTACAGCATGTATTTTTGCATCCTATCAACTCTTATACTTTTTTTTTATCGGAACGCTTATGTGTTACATGTTTATTAGTTAAAGAGGGTGGTGAATCTTCTAAAGCTAAGGGTAAAGGCAAAGTGGTGGAAAGCTATACATGAAAGTTTGTTGGTGTTCTTCCATCAAGGTCGTACCCTCTAACTCTTCTATGCTTCTTGATAAGTCATAAATATGATGCTTGTGTGATAATGCATGCATGTTATATGTCTTTAGGGGGAAATCATGTTTGGATGATTTAAAATGAAGCTAAAAACTTAGTTGTGAAATCTGCTAGAAACAAATTATTACATGAACAATAAGTTTAAAAATTCACCATAAATTCTATAAAAATAATTAAGAAGTGATCTATACATCATTGTTACCGTGAGTTAGTCTAATTTTGTTTAGAACAAACAGAGATCGATTTCAATTTGTATTTTAAAATATATGCATTTTTTAGTGTTGAAAGTTCATAAAAATCTGGTAGCAGAATTTTTATAAAACAGATTTAGCAATGACTTTGAAAAATCACCAAAAATTTCATAAGATAAAATAAGAAGTGAGCCTTATATCTATATAACCATACAGAAGTCTAGTTTCGTTTAAAACAAACAGTGCTCGATTTAGAATTATATATTAAGAGTTATTAATTTTTGAATGAGAAATTGTCAAAATGTCTAGGTAGCAGACTATCACATCTCATTAGTTAATATTTTAGCTGGAATGATAAGCAAGTTGAAACGAGTATGAGACTCAAATGTCATGGTTGTGTTTTTTTGATCATATGTTTGATGCTTTGTTTGTGCTCAACCTTTGGGCTCTAACCTAACTAGCAACCATGAGTGTCGCTTAGGATAACCCTATAGACACTCGGGATTATTTAACTAGCGGCCATGAGTGGTGCGGGACTATCCGGATATCCGATTATTTGAGTAGTATGTGCAATATAACAAGTTTGACAAGTTTGATATGCAAATGATTTGGTTATGTAGATTTAATGACTCATGATTTAATTATTCGATAATCATGTCATGTTTCTATGTATGCATTTGATTTGCATGCTTATATTTATGAATTGCTTGAAGTATGGTAGATTTGTTGTGTACCACTAAGCCTGTAAAGCTCAGCCTTCAAATTGTCTTAATGTTCAGATTTGTAGACTTCTGTCCGTGTCCAAGGAACATCATTGACGAGAGACTCCTAACATCACGTATTCAGAGTACAGTACATTATCTATTAGTGGGCATTGTATTCCTAGGTCCCTAATTTTTTTTTGTAAGTCTGTAACTCATTTATCATTTTTGTTATTTTGACTATTTTGATATACAATGATATTAGAGCTATACATATTTTGTATAACTACTTTTATTACTATTTTCAGTATAACTATGTATGATATTTTCTCTTATATAAAATGTATTTCAATGTTTTAAATTATTTGAAAATTTTGCTAGGATGCTCCGGTGACCTAATGTAATGCCTTAGTATTCGAGTACTCGATATTTGGGATTAGGGTGTTACAGTGTTGAAGTGAAAAAATTGAGGCCAACTCCAGTGATGTTGCGACACCGACTAATGGGTGTCACGACATTGAAACCTCACAGGCCCACAAGTTTTCCACTATTTTGGGTGTCATGACACCGAAGCCTAGGTGTCACGATACTGCTTCTTGACAGAGAGATATTAGCTACAGGGGTAGTCTTTTGTCCAACACATTACCCAATCAAAATGAATAGTTAGTTTGACTTCTTGTTTGTATGCATGTTACTTAGGTATCACTTAGTCCTCAAATTCTCTTAGGTTTGATCCTTGGAACACTCAAGTGTTCTATTGTAACATTACAAATATTACAACTCGACCTATCACTCTTGCAGTACACCACTAGATTATAATTATTTTGGTGTTGATTCATAGCCCCGATGCATGCACATCAGGATGCTATCACAAGACACTATTGAAAATTTCAGCTTGAATGAGAATGATAGCCTTAGATTCCATGATATATGTTCCTAAAGATGTCGAATTTAAAGAATTACTTCTACACAAAGCTTATGATAGCTTTACTATGCATCCTAGTGGTACGAAAATGTACGGTGACCTATAAGAATTGTATTGGTGGCCCAAAATATAAAGGGAAATTATTGAATATGTAGAAAAATTTTTGACATGCCAGTGGGTAAAGGCTGAGCACAAAATTCTCACTAGGTTGCTACATCCTATCTCTATTACAAAATAGAAATGGAATGGATCACAATGGATTCCGTAGTTGGTCTACCGAAATCACCGAACAAAAGAAATGTCATTTAAGTGATGGTTGATCAATTGACAAGGTCTACTCATTTTTGGGCAGTAAGGACTGATTGGTCACTTCCAAAACTGGCTAAAGTATATATCTGTGAGATAGTTAGACTACATGGCATACCTGTATTTATTATCTCCGACCAAGATCCTAATTTTACCTTGAGATTTTCGAAACAATTACATGAAACCTTGGGTACAAGGTTGAATTTCAGCACAGCTTTCCATCCTTAGTCTAATGGCCAATCAGAGCAAGTTATTCAAGTGTTAGAAGATATGCTGCGAGCTTGTGTTATTGATCTCGAATCTAGCTATAAACGTTATTTGTTGTTAGTTGAATTTGTGTATAATAATAGTTTCCAATCGGGTATCCAAATCACTCATTATGAAGCATTATATGGTCGATGGTGTAGAACACCCTTATGCTGATCAGAATTGTGTGAAAAGAAAGAAATCAGGTGAGAATTGATTCAGGAAGCAAAAGATGTAGTAAAGTTGATCCAAGGTAGATTGAAAGTAGCTTTCGATAGGTGAAAGTCTTGCGTAGATCTGAAACGAAAAGATATCAAATATTCAATGTTTGATAAGGTCTTCCTGAAGGTTTCTCCATGGAAAAAGGTCTTGCACTTTGGCCACAAGGGAAAATTGAGCCCTAAGTATATTGGCCCTTATTAGATCATCGAGAGAGAGTTGGACCAGTTGCATATCGTCTAGCTCTCCCGTCAAAACTCCAAAAGATCTATGATGTACTCTATGAATCTATGCTCTAACGATATCAGTCTGATCCATCTCATGTTATTCCAATTAAGGCAACTGAAGTTTAATCTTATCTCTCATACGAAGGAGAACTGGTAGAGATCTTAGCTCGAAAAGTGCAAGAGTTGATGAATAAGCGCATGTCACTAATGAAAGTTCTATGGCGTAATCATAGCGTGGAATAAGTGACCTAGGAACTGGAAAAAATAATGAAATTCCAATATCCCCACCTCTTTCCAAGTAAATTTTGTGATGAAATTTCTTTAGGGGGAGAATTCTAACAACCTGGTTTCCGGTGGTATCGGGAATTACAGTTTTGGGACTTCATTTCCATAAATTGAGTCCATAAATATTAAATAGGGATATTTAAAAATTTAAAATATAAATGAATTAAATTTTGAATAGTCAATTTAACCAAAATTGTGGTTAATTAGGGCCTACAGACTAAATCGTAAAAGTTCAATTGCTATAGATTTTTTAATTAGAAAACGAGTAACAAAACTAACTAAAAATTTTACTAAGGCAAGTGCACCTATCAATTAATAGTATAGTTATGGTGAGCAAAGATGTCGTTCCCACGATGACTACAAGTACTAGTAATGATTGTTTTTCTATTATTTAACCGAATAGTTCAAATGATCGATTAAAAACTAAAATTAACTAAAAAAACGTGGAAAAGAAAAAAACACGAAAATAAATAACAACCAAGAAACCAAACAATACCCAAGTAAGAATCCACCTAGATTTCATTTGTCACTATTAATTTAAATTACGCAATTTTTTTACTTAGCACCTTGATTCATAGAAATCCCTAAATTATGCTAAAATCTCTTTCGAGCACAAGAGAAATTGACTCTAGGTTGATTAAAACCCCTATTATTGCATTAATTCATGCTATGGATCCCCCTATTGGATTTGACTCCAATCTAGTATATTTATGTCATTCTATTTCTAAGATTGCATGCAAATCCACTCGACAATTCATATGGGGTTGAATGCAAGTAAGTGAAAGATGCCCCTCCTAAAATAGGAAAAGTTTGTGATCTCGTGGAGTATGGGGGCTTGGGGCTAAACCGGTTGGTATTTTAAAATAGATCTTTTTTGTCAAAGCTAGGAACAAGGCTCGTTATTCATCTGGAGGATCTTTGGGTCAGGGTACTTCGATAATATTGTTGACTTGTGTCTGTCAAGCATAGTGAGAGAGAATTGCTCCTTCAAGCATAGTGAGAGAGAATTGCTCCTACGTGTGGCATGACTTGACATCACTTGTAGTAGTTTTTTTAGGTCATTTTCGCACTTAACAAGTTTTTTTTCTAGCACTTTTATAATTAATTATCATATTTTCGGTATTAGTAGGTTAGGATTAAAAATCTAATAAAAATAAGTGTTTTTACACATTTTCTACTATTTCGATGACCCGTAAGGTCGACTTAGGCCTCATGAATTACAAATGAGCTAATTAATTGTGTAGGATGTCAATTAAGGTCTAAAAATACAAGGAATAATGATCAGGCCATGAGACAATGAGCCCAATAAGCTAAAAACTTGCCAAAGCCCAAGAAAGCACTCAACGTCGTAGCGAGGAGCTTCTTCTCTTCACAACGATGCGATGGAAATGGAAAGGTTATTACGGTGTGGTCTTTGGGATGAGAAGCATTCCCACATCCCAAAGACGAGACAAAGGCAACCAAGATATTGATGACTCTTCTCATGGCACTTTTGAAGAATTTCCATAATTGGACCCTAGCTTTTAGCATAATATTTTATTCAGTAGTATCTAAGTGTATCTCGGGATTGAGTGGTCCCCAAGTAGGTAGTTGCCTATGTAAGCAACCTTAGGGTCACCAGAATTGTAAACAATTTTAGACCTAGATACGTTTTCTATTCAGTTTAGTTTTCTTTTCTTTTCTTATTATTGTAGTCGAAACTTTTCTATTTAGATGTGAAGACAATCGCGAGAGGAGATTGCTCCAGATCTGTACTTCAATAATATTCATGAGCATTCTCTTATATCTTTCTTTATTCTTTTATTTATGCTTCGTTAACTTGATCAATTAATTGTTGTATGAGTAATTGAATAATTGCTTTTTATTTTATATCCCGCAAGTTTCTATTACTAAGCTAATTTATTTGTTAAGTAATTATTTATCCGAAATTGGTTGTTTATTTAAGGGTACTTAGTATATTATGGAATGACGCCCTTAATAGAATATCGAGATAGGCGAGACTGGAAGAGTATCCGTATGCTTAGGAAGAGACCAGAAGGGTGACTTTGGTGGTAATCTTTAATGAAGATGAATCGAGAGGGTAGTCATAGCTAAGGGAGATAAATAACTCAACTTAGGATAATTAATTATCTAATTAGATAATTAGATATTTAATTGATCATAGGCTAGATGCTCACATTATCGACACTAGGAATAGGAAAGTCCATTAGATTGGTTGAGGTTAGTTAATTTAACTAGTTTAATTAATATTTTAATTTGGATTAACACTACTAATTTGTGACTCGATTAGATTGATAATTATTTTATGTGATTAATTTAATGAAAATTTCTCCAATCTCCAATCCCTTAGGTACGATTCTCGAAATACTTATCAGTATTTCGTTGTAACAATATTATATTACAATTTGACCTATACGCTTGTGGACACTGCCGAATTGATTTAATATATTTTTAGTGTGATATTTTAACTATAAACGATAACACATTTATAGGCAGTCATGACGCTCGTTGGCTAGAATTTGGGAAACATTGCGAGTGAATATAAGGTGGAATGCTGGAAACGGGAAAAGATACGATTTAGGTTAGATGAATGCCTTAAGGATTTTGGTCGTCCTAATGCTCATGGTCGATAATCACAAAAAGCTTTAAAAGATATTCAGCTTTATGAAATGGCGGGTGCACGTAGGGAATGAGATTGGGGCCATTTAACTCATGTCCTTGACCCAGCTAAGCTTGCCCGGTTGGAGAATATGCAGCCTCCAAATGTTGTTCAGAGGCCAGGTTCTTGTTACTAGAAGAAAGGGTCGTCAGGTGTTTTTACTATCCTATATGTGTATCTTAAATCAAGCTTTATTTGATAATATGTTTAAATATAACAAATTAAAATGTTTCTTAATAAAGTTAAAGTTGAACAAAATTGGCAAAATGATATTTCAAATGAAGTCTAAGAGATAAAATTTTGAATCTTATACTTTGAACTCTTAAAAAAAATTTTCAATCAACTTTTAAATCAAATTAAAATGATTTCAATCAAGTTAGAATTTTTGTAAATAAGTTAAACTATTTTCAAACATGTCAGAATAGCTTCAGGCCAAAAAGTATTGATACTTGTTGGTCAAGTATTGATAGTTTTTAAAATATCGATACCCCTTTTAAAAATGATACCAAATTAACATTATGCTTTTCACCAATTCAGCTAAATATTGATATTTTTTTCATAAGGTATCGATAAAAGACCACTGGTATCGATATATTTAGTTCCAATGATCACTGAATTTTGCATTAGATGCAAAAAATTAATACCACCTTTGCCAATATCAATACTCGTTGTTGTAGGTGAATTAAATGTACGGGTTATTTCGTCCCCAATGGTTTTATTCATGTCTCCAACAACCACAACGGTTAGAAATTGATTAAGGGATATATAAACCAACCTCTAAAGGGTCTACAATAACTAGAGAGATTATCAAGCAAAAAGTTTAATAAAAAAACAACCTTGTGCTTACCATTCTCAACAATTTTCTTTAAATGCTTGTAAATTTTCATTTAGCTCAACTACTCTTACTTGTAATTGAGCTTAATTTGCAAACATTCTGATCTTGTAAGGGTTTTTCCTTTGTTTGCTCATTTTTATTTCTTTGAGAAGAGTTTGTGTCTTAAGGTTTGGGTAGAAACTTTAAGGGAGTTTTTAAGGTTAAACCTTGTCCTCAATAGTTATCAAATTAGTGAATTTGGGAAAATCCTTAGTAATGGAAAGCTAAGCTAGTGGATTAGGCAATTGGGGTCGAACCACTCTAAATTCTTATGTCTAAATTTTCTATCCTTATTTTTTAGCTTCCACAATTTTTTTTAAAAGTCAATTCACCACCCCTCTTAGCAATTTTGGTTTGATTATTTGAGCTAACAATTGGTATCAAAGCTAGCCTTTTTTAAATGGTTTAACAACCAAAGAGGAGATCATGGAGGAAGCTTAACAATTTACAAATCAATTGACAAGAGATGACGTCTACATCTAGTTTGGTTTTTCTTGAAGAACCACAATCTATCTCTAAGCCTCCTTACTTCAACAATGTCAACTATTCATATTGGAAGACAAGAATGATATTATTCATACAAGCAAATAATCTTTTTGCATGAGACATTTTCATGGACGGTCAATCCATACATCTCAAGCAATAAGGAGAGCTTCTTATTCCAAAGAGCAAGAAAGAGTGGAATGAAGAAGATAGAAGAAACATTCAGTTGAATTCCAAGGCTATGCACACCTTATTTTTTGCACTTGGCCCTAAAGAATATAGTAGACTTTCATATTGTTCCAATGTTAAGGAGATATGTGATAAGCTCAAAGTCACGCATGAAGGTACTAGTCAAGTCAAGAAGTCTAAGGTTGGCATTCTTACTCTAAATTATGAAACCTTCAAAATAAAGCCCGAGGAAGATATCAAGGTGATGTTCGATCAGTTTACTATCATCATCATCGATGGATTGAAGTCTTATAGGAAAACATATCCAAATGATGAGGTGGTAAGGAAAATTCTTTAAAGTTTGCCTAAATCATGGGAAACCAAGGTGTAAATAAGCAAATAAATTATAAACATTAACTTTGGATGAGCTATCGGTTCTTTTCTTACACGTGAGATGAGGCATAATGAAGGGGTTAAAAAAGCCAAAATTGAAAATAAAAAGGTTGGTGTTGCTCTCAAATTCACCACTAATGAAGATAGTGAATCAACTGAAGAGGTGGATGAGGAGAAAAAAATGACAATGTTTGTTAGAAGATTCAATAAGTTTACAAGGTCCAATAAAGAGAGAAAATTCCAAAATAAGGAAGGAATCAAGCTTGAATCTACCAAGGAGAAGGATCCCATAATATGCTATGAATGCAAGAAGCCGAGGCACATCAGGTTCGATTATCCCAAATGGAATAAAAAGGGATCAAGCAAACAAATCTCAAAGCGCATGTTGCTACTTGGAGTGATGAGGATTCATCCAAAGATGAAGATCAAGAAGCAGCTAACTTTTGCTTTATGGTCATTGATGATCCTAAGGTAACTTTTAACTCATCTAATTCAATTTATTATTCCTTTGATGAGTTATAAAATGCCTATGATGAGTTAGGTTTGGAGTCTGAAACTATGATTTCAAAATATAAAAAAAAACATTTTAAAATTAAAAGATGAAAATAGCTCACTCTTCAAAACTAGTCATGAACTTGAAAGTAAAATTCATGATATGCAAGCTATTATAAATTAGTTTGAGAAAAAGAACTAAGACTTGCACAATTTGCTTTCAAAAGTTCATGATGATCATCAAAAGCAACTTGAGTTGCCTAAGAGTGAAAAAGCTCACTCTAACAATTTTTTTCCTGAAAAGATTTGAAAAATGAGAAAATTAGAAACAAAATTTTGTTATAAATATCTTTAATCACAATAAACATATAGGTCATTTCAAAACTTATAAGGGAAAATTAGTTAGAAGTATATGGGTCCTGTCGAAACCATTTCTAAATCGGGTTTTGGAAAATAGGAATCGACCTTAAAAACGAAAACAGGAGTCGCCACCAATCTTTTTAGGTGCAATTGGATCACCTTTAAAACATTTTGTTTTAAAATCATTAGTTTTGGTCTACGAAATCAGAAAACGGGTTCGGGAGCCGGTTACGTACGAGAAAGGGTTAGCACCCTCGTAACGCCCAAAAATTGGTACCTAATTGATTATCAAGTGTCTTTAATGTCGGAGATTGAAAATTTTTAAGATGCCATCCCCTTTAGAATATTTTTATTTTTTTTGTAAATTAGAGTTCACTCGTTTCAAAGTATTGACACTAAGTTAGCTTTTTAGAAATCCTTATCTCGAAACAACAAAACGCTACATCCAATAAGTTAGGACATATTGCTTTTCAATTCCAAGACAGTTGCTCACGTTTTGCAAACATTTAAAAACTAAGAAGGGTACTTGATTATTCGAACTTAACGAGAAAAGTCGCAACCCAATAAGTTAGGGCACTACTTTCTCGAAATTTCCAAACACCAAGCATTGCCTTTATATTTTTTGAAAACTCTGGGGCCTTAAAATGATGCGTGGGGAATTGTATTGTATTATAAATCATGCATAGTAACATATTATTGTAGTAGGTAAATAATACATGCATTTAAACAAAATGATGGTAGTAATATAAAGGTCTTGTATTAGATACATACATATAAAAATCATATATACATGGCAAATGTTAACAATATACATACAAAGATATATATAGCATGTATTGAGAATGAATAAACAAAACATACAAACATAAAAAGTAATACATAGACAATGCATGATATACGAAAAAGAGTAATACAATATCAATGTACATGTTCATGAACTGTAATATCGAATATAAAATAACATATAACACATGATACATAATATAAAAATACATAAAAGAATTAATATATGTAAAACACAATATAAGGCGAATAATTGTTAAAAAATATATATATATATAATAAAAAATAAGATATTTAATAATAATTTTAAAATAGTATTTGATTATACAATATGTAATATATAATAACAGAATTTAAAAATATGTTGTTTTAAAAAATAATGTATAAGAATTTATATTCATAATAAAATACTTTTAATGTAAGTTTAGCATAATAAGTAATTAATGATGAAATATATGTATTATAATATTATAATATCTTCAAAATATATAATAATAGAATATAAGTAAAATAATTATTAACATATGAATAAAAATAAAAAATTGTAATAGTATAAAAATAGCTATAACTTATAATATGAAAGTATATATATGTACAAATAATATATAATAAGTACAAATAATTAATAAAAAATATATATAGATAATAATGTAAAATAATAATAATTTGTGTAAAATAATATATAATAAATAATAATATGAAATAATATATTATTAAAATGTAAAATAATAGAATAGTATAAGGATATATAAACATTATGTGATAAAAATATTCTATAATAAATAATAAGTAATGATATATGTTAGAATATATATTAACATAACAATAGAAAAAAACATGAAATTGTATAATATAATAACATATAACTAATAATTATAAAATATATTATATGTATACTTATAATAAAATAATAAAAATAGGTTATAAATAAATTAAAATGGGTAAAAGGGACTAAAATTAAATATAAACAAAAATCAGAGGCTATTTTTTAAAAAAACTGAGATCGGGCCTAATTGAAACGGCGATTAAAATTTTAGGGACTCATAGGGAAATTTTCCCTT
This sequence comes from Gossypium hirsutum, assembly GCF_007990345.1. Classification (NCBI taxonomy): domain Eukaryota; kingdom Viridiplantae; phylum Streptophyta; class Magnoliopsida; order Malvales; family Malvaceae; genus Gossypium; species Gossypium hirsutum. The sequence goes on along the minus strand of NC_053424.1, from coordinate 112,037,265 downwards.
GTCCCTAAACGGCGTCGTTTTAATCCAAGACTTAAAACATTTACTACAAGGACTAAATTAAAATTGAAGCAGAATATTAGGGCTAAATCATAATAAAATAAAAACAAAATAAATAAAAAGGGTGGAGGGACTAATTGGGTAATTATCCCAATCTTCAAAAACACGCGGATCCTCCCCGGGTTATCGGGTCAACACGCGGATCCTCAGGTCTTAAAACGATGTCGTTTTAGGCTTATTGACTTAAGCCAAAACGGCACCGTTTCCTCCGAGCTATATAAGTTAAATTTTAAGCTTTAAAAATCATTTTACACCATTCTTTAAAAAAAAATTCGAAACTCTCTGAATAGGGGAAGAGAGAGGTCTAGTTTTGGCCTTCGGCCTTTGAGCAATTCAACCACACGCGCCGACGCGAACACTGCCCCACATGGTGGCGGAGGGTTAAAAACCCTCGTCCTTCCACAGGTAACCCCTTTCTCTTTTAAATATTACTGTTTTCTTTAAAAACGATTTATATATTCATGAAAAAAAGGGGAAAACAAAACAAGAGAAAAAAAATGAAAAATAATCACCTTCTGAAATTTTATTGCAAAGGTTTGGTGTACAATGCCTTTTTTGTGATGTGTTTTCCTATGCCTCTGTCTATTAGCTTTTTTCTCTCCCCCTTTTATAGATTTGTGAGAAGCTTTATAGCCTTAAACTACTGTCTATTTTGGAAAGAAATCGGAGGATTTCTTTCCATTTCCTGTTCTAGTATATCTACTGCCCTTTTTGTTTTGATTTCTTTCCTTTCCTTGCTCTGCCTTTTTTTTGTGTATTTGTTGTTTGTTTCCTTTTCTTGCAGGTGACTCGCGAAGATTTCGGTGGCTGGGCTTGCTGTCATGGATTCAAATCTCGACAGATACCCATTTGTGCACTGATGACCACGAGATAGCCTCTTTTGCGGGGATCTCGGCGTCAACGGAGGTACCCAGGTGAGAGGGACAAGCTACTGGACAACGTATTGATGGCACGCCAGTGTGCATTGATGGCCTCGATTTGGGGAGTTGAACAGGTGCTCCCCGAGGCTTCTAGAAGCTACTGCGGCGCTTCAGGAAACCCTAGGGTTTCCTATTTCCTAAAGTCTCTTGGGCTTTTGGGCCATTTTGATTTGGGCTTGGTATTCTGTTTGGGTCAAGGGTGTAAATGGGTCTGCTAGGTGTAACAGGTCTATTTGGGTTTGGGTTTAGGCTAGTTGGGTTTTCTGGGCTGTAAAAGGACTTGGACTATTAAATTGTTTATTTATTTATCCCTTTTTATTTGGTTTTCAACCCGGTCAAATTTGGGCTCTTACAGCTGCCCCTCTTTGCTCATTGCTGTGTAACAGGAATCGAGCAAAGATTTAGAAAAACCAAATTTGACCGGTCCTATCAAATCATAGTCTTCAATCTTCTTGACTGTCATGTCGATATCTTCGATCTGCTATTCGCCGAACACAGGGATGCTAAATCTACCTCTTCGATTTGTTCTCTGACAATACAGAGATGCCAAATTATTTTAGATTTGCTTCATCGTAAACACGTGAAAACTAAATCAGCTATGTCTTTGATTTACTCCTTGTAAGCACAAGGATGGTAAATCATCTTGGATCTTGTTTCAGTCTAATCATCTGAAGGTCAGATCTGCTATGTATCTGCTCTCTATTGAAGTAGAGATACCAGACTTCGATTTGTTCTCTGACAATACAGAGACGACAAATCATCTTAGATTTGCTTTATCGTAAACACGTGAAAGTCAAATCAGCTATATCTTCGATCTGCTCCCCGCCGAATACGGAGAGATAAGATCTGTCATCTTGGATCTGCTTTAGCGTAAACATCTGAAGGTGAGATCTGCTATGTGTCTGCCTTCCATCAAAGTGGAAATACCAGACTTCGATTTGTTCTCTGACAATACAGAGACGACAAATCATCTTAGATTTGCTTCATCGTAAGCACATGAAAGCCAAATCAGCTATTTCTTCGATCTGTTCCCCGCCGAATACAGAGAGATAAGATCTGTCATCTTGGATCTGCTTCAGCATAAACATCTAAAGGTGAGATCTGCTATGTGTCTACCTCCCATCAAAGTGGAAATGCCAAACTTTGATTTGTTCTCTGACAATACAGAGACGACAAATCATCTTAGATTTGCTTCATCGTAAACACGTGAAAGTCAAATCAGTTACATCTTTGATCTGCTCCCCCCCGAATACAAAGAGATAAGATCTGTCATCTTCGATATGCTTTAGCGTAAACATCTGAAGGTGAGATCTGCTATGCTGCGGCTTATTACCCTACTATTTTAGGGCTTAAAGCGTGCTGTCTCTGATAACCTGTAGAATAATTATGCCTGATAATTTAGGATGCTATGCTCAAAGTGATTCGAATATTCCTAATTAAACATGTTATGATGCAAAATGTTGTGAATATGACCCCTATCCTAGACGTCCTCATTCATTCATTCATTTGTCTTTTCTTTTCTCAAAATTTCATTCATGCTTAGCCTATAAGCCATCCTCCAATTCTACGATCCACTGAGGATGTCTGTAAGAACTGAATTATTGGCTTTGTCTATTTTCCTTTTGGACTGGAAGAAAGGAATTCCACCAGTTCTTTCATCCATTACTTACGTGAATTTCCCGAACAATTGTCCTGTTTTAGTTTCTTGTATTATCTAGAAATTCCAGAGTAATGCTCAAAACCTCGTTTGTGAACATATTTAATTCATCTATTATTATTTCAATGCAACATACTTAAAGAATAATAGAAGATGAATAAACTTTTAAGAATAATTAGATTTGAATGAATTATCAAAAAGATACAAAAAGGAATCAATCTGCTAGCCTATCTTTTAGAAGAAATAGAATCTAATGACAGCCAACAAGATAGAAGTTAGATCCTCTAGATATCGCCACTTGAGTGCCTATACACCAGCTCCATGAAGTCTTTCTTGAGTTCAACATATGTTTAAAAGATCCCAAGTACTCTGTTGATGCCCCAGTTTGCAGCATTCTTTGCTCTTTGTAGCAAGATCATTGCGTACTCTTTAAAATTTGAGCTGCCCTTTCGGGTTTTCAACTCAAAACCCCTTTGGTTACAGGGTGCCCTTTGCGGGTTTTCACCTTGGCCTCTCCCTCTTTTTTTTTAAATCGCAAGGCACCCTTTGCGAGTTTTCACCTTAGATTCTCTTCTTCTTTAGACAAAGTATTTTTTAACTGAGTCCGAGTTCACTGGATTGGGTAAACTTTTCCCATCCATTTCTGCTAAGATCAATGCACCACCGGAGAAAGCTTTCTTCATGACATACGGCCCTTCCCAATTCGGCATCCATTTTCCTCTAAAATCCTTTTGAATAGGAAGGATCTTTTTCAGTACAAGGTCTCCCTCATGGAATTCTCTTGGTCGAACTTTCTTGTCATAAGCTCGCATCATTCGCTTCTGATACATCTGACCACGTCGAATGGCTTTTAACCTCTTTTCCTCAATCAAGTTCAATTGGTCATACCGGGATTGAACCCACTCAGCTTCATCTAACTTTGCCTCCGTCAAAATTCGAAGATAAGGTATTTCTACTTTAATAGGTAATACTGCTTCCATCCCATAAACTAGCGAAAATGGAGTTGCCCCAGTAGAGGTTCTGACAGATGTTCGATATGCTAGGAGTGCAAATGGCAACTTCTCATGCCAATCTCTATAGGTCTCAGTCATCTTCCCCACTATTTTCTTAATATTCTTGTTGACAGCTTTCACTGCCCCATTCATTTTTGGACGATAGGGAGAAGAATTGTGATGCTTGATCTTGAACTGGTCGCAAACCTCCACTATCGTTTTGTTATTTAAGTTCAATGCATTGTCAGATATGATCTTCTCAAGCATTCCATATCGACAAATGATCTCCTTCTTCAAGAATCGACTCACTGCTGACTTAGTAACATTCGCATAAGAGGTCGCCTCTACCCACTTTGTAAAGTAGTCAATTACCACAAAGATAAATCGATGTCCATTCAAAGCTTTCGGTGATATTGGTCCAATAACATCCATGCCCCACATGGAAAAGGGCCATGGAGAAGTCATAACATGCAAAGGTGAAGGTGGCACATGAATTTTGTCCCCATAAATCTGGCACTTATGGCATTTCTTGGTATAGTTGATACAGTCCCCTTCCATAGTGGCCCAATAATAGCCAAACCTCATAATTTGCCTCGCCATCATGAACCCATTTGCATGTGTCCCGCACACACATTCATGAACTTCTTCTAAAATTAGCTTAGCTTCCACAACATCGATACATCTCAAAAGTACTTGGTCTTTCCGTCTCTTGTACAGGATATCTCCATCTAAGACATAGTCGCAAGCTAACCTCCTCAAAGTTCATTTGTCATTTTCACTGGCCTGCTCAGGGTATTTATGATCTCTCACATATCGTAATATCTCCTGGTACCATGGGTTATCATCCTTTTATTCCTTTTCAATATTGCAACAATAAGCGGGAGCCTCGTAAACACTCATTTGAATTGGTCTCATCTCTTCTTCTTTATTCACCTTAATCATTGAGGACAAGGTTGCTAAAGCATCTGCCATTTGATTTTCATCTCGTGGGAGATAATTGAAGGTGATGTCATCAAACTCCTCAAGTAACCCCAAAACTACCTTTCGATAATTAATCAATTTAGGGTCCCTTGTCTCCCATTCACCTCTAAGTTGATAAATTACCAACGCAGAATCTATATATACTTTTAAGGTTTTATACCTCGCTCTATAGCTGCTTGAAGTCCCATAATGCATGCTTCATACTCATCCATATTGTTTGTACAATCAAAGTTCAACTTACACGTGAAAGGGTAATGATTGCCATTCGGAGATACCAAGACTGCCTCAATTCCATTTTCGACTGCATTAGAAGCCCCATCAAAATTTAGCTTCCAAGGAGAATCCTCGGTCATTGCTATGCACATTAACTCCTCATTTGGAAAATCAAAGTTCAATGGCTCATAATCCTCTAGAGCCCTACTGGCCAAGAAATTTGCCACCACACTTCCTTTTATAGCCTTCTGACTTATGTAGACTATATCGAACTCTGAAAGCAAAATTTTTCATCTTGCCATCCTCCCATTTAAAGCCGTTGACTCCATCATGTATTTCAATGGATCAAGCTTTGAGATGAGCCAAGTGGTATGGTATAGCATGTACTGTCTTAATCTTCGAGTTGTCCAAATCAGCGCACAACACAACTTTTCAATCGGTGGATATCTCATCTCACAGTCAGTGAATTTCTTACTGAGATAATAAATCGCTTTCTCCTTCTTCCCTGACTCGTCATGCTGGCCAAGCACACATCCCATGGAATTACTGAACACTGACAAGTACAGTATCAACGGTTTATCTGGGCTTGGTAGAGATAATACCGGAACATTCAACAAATACTGCTTGACTTTTTCAAAAGTATTCTGGCACTCCTCATCCCAAGTACCTTGATTGTGTTTTCTGAGGAGACGAAAGATAGGATCGCATTTCTCGATCAGTTGTGAAATGAACCGAGCGATGTAATTCAATCTTCCTAGGAATCCTCGAACTTCCTTCTGAGTACGTGGTGGAGGTAACTCTCGTATGGCTCTGACCTTGTCTGAGTCAACTTCAATTCCCTTTTCACTGACCACGAAGCCTAATAACTTTCCCGATCTGGCTCCAAAGATACACTTTGCTGGGTTGAGCTTCAACTGAAATTTTCTCAATCTCAAGAACAATCTTCTCAAGACCTCAATGTGCTCTTTTTCTGTATGTGACTTGGCAATCATATCATCAACGTATACCTCAATATCCTTATGCATCATGTCATGGAATAAGTTTACCATGGCTCATTGGTATGTTGCCCCTGCGTTCTTTAGTCCAAACGACATTACTTTGTAGCAAAAGGTGCCCCATAAGGTTATGAAGGTGGTTTTATCCATGTCCTCTGGATGCATCTTTATCTGATTGTATCCTGAGAAACCATCCATAAAGGAAAACAACAAATATCCCGCTGTGTTGTCCACCAAAGTGTCTATGTATGGCAGAGGGAAATTATCTTTAGGGCTAGCTTTGTTTAAATCTCTGTAATCAACACACATTCGTACCTTCCCGTCTTTCTTAGGAACTGGTACAATGTTAGCTACCCATTCAGAGTATTTCACTTCTTGCAAGAATCCTGCATCGAACTGCTTCTTGACTTCATCCTTTATTTTCAGAACAATATCTAGCCTCATTCTTCGCAACTTCTGTTGGACTGGCTTACAATCCTGTTTTATCGGAAGGCGATGTACTACAATATCGGTACTCAACTCGGGCATATCCTGATATGACCAGGCGAAGATATCCTTGAACTCTCGGAGCAACTCAACAAGATCACGCCTTGTATCCTCGGTAATTAGTGTTCCAATTTTCAACTCCTTCCCTTCCTATAGGGCTACATTCCCTATTGCCTCTTTCTCATGTAGCATGATTTGTTTCTCCTCCTGCTTTACCATTCTTAACAAATCAAGAGATACATCATAATCTTGAACATCTTCAAAATCCTGAGGTTCCTCTAAACACATGTCTTGTTCGTAAGAGAAATCAGAAGTTACAGTATCGGTACTCATATCATTGATATCTAGAGACCTGTGGGGTATGAAAGAATATACAAAGAATGAATGAATCTAAGAATGATTGTTTATGTGCTATGAATAAAAGAATAAGAATTGCCAAAATTTAAAGGAATATTGGTTGATAAAAATGAAACAATACTCGTTTAAATTGATAAAAGTTATGTTTTATTTAAATAATAAAAGATGAACATAAACCTATTTCACAAATGTAATCTTACTACTCCTAGGCCCTAGAGTAACAGACATGTTTTGAGAATTACTCTGAAAAATTCCTAAAGACTACAGGAAGGTCTTCCGCAGTTCAATTATTCAGAGAGCTCCCCAGTTCGTAAGGGCGAATGCCATCGAAGCTTCCTTGCTCCGATCCCTCATTGTGTACAGCATTAACTTGATGACTTTCTTCTATCAACAATCCTCCTGACTTAAAGGATTTGGATATAGGTGGGAATATCATCGATTCCCACTCCACTTCTCTTCTATTCAAACATGCCTTTCTTCTCGCTTGGCGTTTCTCAATTTCTTGCCTCCTTTGCTTATGGTCTGGCTTGAATCCCAAACCAAAACGATCCTTCTTCTCACTCAGTTTTGGGATCTGAACCTCTCCTTGCAACTGTCTTCCTAGCCCTTTTCCTGGCAATGCTCCTTTCCCCATCATCATTTGCAGGGCCATCCTTGTGGCTCTGGACATTTTGGGTGCCGGCACCTCACTTCCTTCCAAAATGAAGGTGGCATTAATGATTTCTAAAGAGCGAAAAGAACACTCGATAGCCTCTTAATTGGCCTCGACATAAGGGGCCTTATTGGTGATACTACTATGATGTCCTCCTCCGCATTGATGGTTATTAAGCGTCCATCTGTCACTAACTTCAATTTTTGGTGCAATGAGGAAGGCACCGCTCCTGCCGAGTGTATCCATGGTCTCCCCAATAAACAATTATAGGAGGGCTTGATATCCATCACCAAGAAATCGACTTCATATGTATTTGGCCCAATCTCCAAAGGGATGTCAATTCGTCCGATCACTTTCCTTTCAGTTCCATCAAAGGCTCTCACCACATTGTGACATGTCTTCATATGCGAACTGTCAATGGGTAGTCTGTTTAATGTGGATAATGGAAGGATGTTCAAAGCAGACCCATTATCAACAAGTACACTTGGAAGCGTGTATCCCTTGCACCGAGTAGTGATATGCAAGGCCTTGGTTGACCCTATGCCCCCGGGTGGAATTTCATCATCATTGAAGTAGATGAAATTGTCAGCACTGATGTTGTTTACTAATCGGTCCAGCTTGTTAACGGATATGTCATGGGTGACATATGTTTCGTTAAGCACCTTTAACAATGCATCCCAATGCACCTCAGAACTCAAGAGTAGTGCTAACACTGATATACGTGCCGGCTACTTACGCAACTACTCGACCATGCTATACTTGCTATGTTTCAAGAACTTTAGAAACTCCTTAGCTTTTTCCTCCTTTACCGGCTCATTGATGGGTACTTTGGCCTCCTTCTCCCTTTCGACCTCGACATCTTTCGTCTTTGTGGGCTCCATTCTGATATTCACCCCGTCATAGCGTTTCCCACTCCGTGTATGGGAACCTTCATTTTGCACACCTCTAGATGAACTGGCTATACTCTCCCCCTCAGGTATTGTTATACTGCAATCATAACTCCATGGCACCCTCTTGTCATCCTTGTAAGGGAAAGGATTGGGTCTATGAATGACAACCCTGGGCCCAATTTGTGCTTCCACTTCATTATTTCCCGGTAAGGAAGTAATAATCCTCAGTCGGTGGGTTTCTTGTCGTTCATTCTCCAGCACACATATTTGTCCTTCAAAAGAACTACCCTCAGAAACTTGTAGTTCTTTGTTAACCATAAGGCCTTGTACCATGGCCTTAAACTCTTCGCAATTTTGGATCATATGACCCACCTTTCCATGGAATTCACAATAGTTCTCCATTCCTTTTCTTCCTCTTCTAGAGGTCAGCATACCTCTTTTCACCATCTCCTCCCATATTACTTTCATAGGTGTCTTCACCCCAGCAATATCTTCCTTGACTTTTCCTTTCTTTATTTCATCGATGGCATTCACTCCTTGATTGCCATGATCTGGTAACGGATTTTCGGTATTAAGGGTACTATCGAATTTCACCACCCCCATTTTTATGAGCCTCTCCACGACCTTCTTGAACCCAGTGCAGTTTCCAATTGAATGCCCCGATATACTAGCGTGATATTCGTATTTAGCATTTGCATCATACCATTTGGGGTACGGTGGCTACAGTGGTTTTAAGTGAAACGGAGCAATGGCATGTGCATCGTATAAGCTTTGATAAAGCTCACGATATGTCACAGGGATAGGAGTGAAGTGCATCCTCTCTGAATTCTGTCTTGTACCCGATCCCTGTCTTTGAGTACTTTGTTGCTCACCCGTAGCTACTTTAGGTTGTCCAACTGTGATTGCCCTGGAGTTGAAACTGTTCATGTTATTCACCTCATTGTCTTTTCTCCTTGGGGCTGATCTTTTAGCCACTTCCCCCTTAATTTTACCGCCCCTCACGGCATTTTCAATCATCTCACCCGCCATAACTATATCCGCGAAACTTTTCGTGGTACTTCCAATCATGTGTGTGATGAATGGCGCCTTCAAAGTATTAATAAATAACATGGTGGTCTCCTTTTCCAACAATGGTGGTTGTACTTGCATTGCCACATCCCTCCATCATTATGCATATTGCCTAAAATTTTCATTAGGCTTTTTCTCCATGTTTTGAAGTGTGATCCTATCTAGCGTCATATCAGTCACATGGTTATACTGTTGCATGAAAGCCTGTGCAAGATCTCTCCATGAACCGATTCTTGCACGGCTCAACTAAATGTACCACCTAGCCGCTGATCCCACTAGGTTGTCTTGAAAACAATGGATCAATAGTTGATCATTGTTCACATATCCAGTCATTCTCCTACAAAACATTGTTATATGTGCCTCTGGACAAGTAGTCCTGTTGTACTTTTCAAATTCTGGCATCTTAAATTTATGAGGAAACACCAAATCTGGAACCAAATTTAAATCTTTGGCATCAATCCCATGATGATTGTCTGCGCCTTCCAAAACCTAAACTTCTCCCCTAACCATCTGCAATGATCTTCCAATTGTTTCGCAGATTCAATTGTCATTCTTTCCTTCTCCATCAAGTCCAGATCAGGAGTGATAGGGTCGACCGAGCTATCACCCAAATTATTTCCCAACCCAGATAGGAAATTTACGGGGATTCCAGCATCAACTGGCCCATGTTGAGGCCTTAAGGTGACAGATGGCCTTCTAGGAGGTGCCTCGGTTTGCAGTGGCACATGAGGTGGAGTAAAACCCGGAGGAGGACCTTCATTCTCCTCTTCAGTGATTGCCATGAGGGCTTTTCCTTTATCAGTGGCTCTCAGCAGCTGAGCCATTTCAGCCATCATGTTTCTCTGAGCCTCTAGCATTTGTTCCCTCATTTCATTCTGCATTTTGTCCAACTGCTCCTGCATTTGATCTTGCATATCTTTTTGTAATTGCTCGAACCTTTGATCCATACTCTTAGTCTTAGTACGAGTGCCGTAAGGATGCGTGATTTCCAGATTTTCTTTTCTACCTTCGGAAGTAAACTTTAACTAATCAGGGTCTTTCTATAACTTTGAATGCAAATGATGTGATGAAATACTATGAGATGCAAATGTATGAATGCAAAAAAGAATATCGATTCTGGTTCAACTTCATTTAGAAAATTTTATTTAGAAAAAGAATATCTTTACATATAAGAGGATTACAAATACGCTTTCGCCCTAAGGCCTAAAGCTTTAACTCTATCTAATAAAAGGGCTAACTCTCGTCCTATATCTGATGATGATGAATACATCAGACTCAATACATCAGCTCGAATTGCCAAGTCTTGCACATATTCAGCAACCTCTCGAATTTGGGCTATGGCTTCACCAATGACATGATCTCTTTCCCTGACCTGTCCTCTAGCCTGATGAAGCTCTCCCTTCAGATAATCTTCTTGCACCTCGAGATGCTCAACTCGGAGTTCACCATCATGCAATGCAACTTCTAAATCCTTAACCTTACTTTTTAGCTCCTTTAACTCGACCACAGAATTATGGTTTTGGTGCCAACGTAGAGATCTTCCAAGCTCAGTTACCTTAGTCTTCAATCCTCTATTTTCTTCCTCTAATGCCAAATTTTGCACCTGCATCTCTTGGAACTTCCTCTCCCAATACTCGGCTCTAGCCTTTTCCTCTTGGATCTCTTTCTACAACTGATCTGAAGATCCTCCTACTATCGCTCTCCTCAAGGATACTTGTGCCCTTTTGTAATGCTCCTTTAGATCATCTCGATCTTCCTCGATCTTCCTCTTTTCTTTTCTCTCTTTCTCGAGCTCCATCTTTTGAACATCGACGTCCAAACTCAAGTACATCTTTTCTTCTTTAAGCTTTGCTATCCTTTTCTCAAGCTCTAAGTTCTTTCTCTCGAACTCCTACTTAATAATTTCTAACTCTGAGGGCCTTACATGCAAATATTCTTCCATCGGTCGAGCTCCTTCCCCACTTGGCTTAGGGATATTATCGTTAACCCTTCTGCCTCCCCATTCAATGTATTCTGGTGTGGTTGTAGGACTAATAGCTATTCCTTTCAACCGACAAGTCTTTTTCCAAGCACTAGAAACTTCACTAACCTTCCTCTTGTAATCGGCTCCTCTATATACGAACTCACTTTGAGCCAACCCCTGATTCGCTGGTACGAACTGTCTCAATCCATGCTGCCTCAGCACGAGCAAAGGGGCATAACCAATGGCACCCCAAATTCCCAACAGGGGGACCCAATCAAAACTGCCGCATCGATAAAGAACCTCACCAGGAATCATTCACGGATCCCTCCACTCGACATCTTTCGACTGAAGGTTCTGAAGTAGCGCAATCCAATTCTCTTCTAGAACATCAACTCTCTTAGTTGAAGCTACTATGTCTTTCAACGGTGAATAATCCCCGAAGAAGACCCGACAAACCACCCTATCTATCAACCGAAAATGACTGTAGAACCAAACCAGAAGTAACTGAGCACACCCTATAAACCTGCCAGCACCAGCCCTTCTACATGCACCTAAAGACCTGAATGTTTCAGCCAAAATTGTAGGAACATAAGTGACCTTTTTACTGAGTTGATGAAAAAGATCCGTGGCTGCCTCATCCACGTATCCCAAAGCCCTAGGGAAAACCATCAATCCATACAAACTTAAGACAAAAACATCCACCTTCTTCGTCTCATCAGGGTGTGTTAGAATCAAATCTTTCAAAGCGTCCCACGAAATGCACTTGCACTCACCCTTTTCCTTAATTCGGGCCATGGCCCACTACTCGCTCATCCTCGTAATAATCATCAATTTCTTCCAAAAAGTAGGGACACAAGCAGCTCGAGAATAGATCCTATCATTCTGAAACCTGGGACAACGAAGCAAGGCAGTGTACTCCTTCACAGTAGGTACCATATCTACTTCCCCAAAAGTGAAGCAACTGTACACTGGGTTCCAAAATTGAGCAAGGGCTCGAAATAAGTGCTCGTCTATCTGAACATCAAACAAGTAAAGTAAGTCTCCGTAATTACCGTAGAATAACTGCTTGGTCTCTTTGCCCCACTGATCCCAAATTTCTTTAAGCTCCTGGAGATTATTCTGCGTGACACTAATACGAGTGTAATCTGACAACTCCGACACGTATCCCTCAGCTATACTATCTCCCTTTTCTAGTTGAGTTTGCTCAGACCATCTATGGACGTTGGCATTGCCTTCCACTCTATCAAGAAGTCCGTTCTCCGTAATAAAACTTCCTAACTTAGAAATTGATCGTGAACCGATATCTTTGTAAATGCAAAATGACATGCAAACAAAAGAAAAGAGATAGTCAGTATCACATGATATCAATAAATTTCAACGATAACTTATAAAGGTAATATCTAAAGTTTAAACCTAACTAAGTTGGGCTCATACGGTCTTTCGATATGAGGTTGGTTCTAAAGTTTAAGGTACCCGAACTAGCAGATTCCTCGATTCTTACCCATTATAAGCTCATTTGAACCAAGTTCGGTCTAGGGGAATACATTTCCCTATGGCTACACAGAGATGAAAATCTCACGAAACCATAGGTACGGATGTATCCCGAAAGTGATCCACTATCCTGCACGGAGGCGAAAACCTCACAAAGGCGTAGCTTCTCACTCCCACTTAAGGGTGTGACCACAACGGTCATGCAAATGCAATGCATATTAGGATATAGTAACACATGCAATAATATAAACACATGTAATGCAAAGAGAATTAAATTTTAAAATTTTTAATTTCCGACATTAAGACAAGAGATAATCAATTACACGGCTTGACTCTCTTATTAGTCCCCAGTGGAGTCGCCAAGCTGTCGAAACCATTTCTAAATCGGGTTTTGGAAAATGGGAATTGACCTTAAAAATGAAAACAGGAGTCGCCACCAATCTTTTTAGGTGCAATTGGATCACCTTTAAAACATTTTGTTTTAAAATCATTAGTTTTGGTCTACGAAATCAGAAAACGGGTTCGGGAGTCGGTTACATACGAGGAAGGGTTAGCACCCTCGTAACGCCCAAAAGTTGGTACCTAATTGATTATCAAGTGTCTTTAATGTCAGAAATTCAAAAATTTTAAGATGCCATCCCTTTTAGAATATTTTTATTTTTTTGTAAATTAGAGTTCACTCGTATCAAAGTATTGACACTAAGTTAGCTTTTTAGAAATCCCTATCTCGAAACAACAAAACGCTACATCCAATAAGTTAGGACATATTGCTTTGCAATTCCAAGACAGTTGCTCACGTCTTGCAAACATTTAAAAACTAAGAAGGGTACTTGATTATTCGAACTTAACAAGAAAAGTTGCAACCCAATAAGTTAGGGCACTACTTTCTCGAAATTTCCAAACACCAAGCATTGCCTTTATATTTTTGAAAACTTTGGGGCCTTAAAATGATGCGTGGGGAATTGTATTGTATTATAAATCATGCATAGTAACATATTATTGTAGTAGGTAAATAATACATGCATTTAAACAAAATGATGGCAGTAATATAAAGGTCTTGCATTAGATACATACATATAAAAATCATATATACATGGCAAATGTTAACAATATACATACAGAGATATATATAGCATGTATTGAGAATAAATAAACAAAACATACAAACATACAAAGTAATACATAGACAATGCATGATATACAAAAGAGTAATACAATATCAATGTACATGTTCATGAACTGTAATATCGAATATAAAATAACATATAACACATGATACATAATATAAAAATACATAAAAGAATTAATATATATAAAATACAATATAAGGTGAATAATTGTTAACAAAATATATATAATAAAAAATATGATATTTAATAATAGTTTTAAAATAGTATTTGATTATACAATATGTAATATATAATAACAGAATTTAAAAATATGTTGTTTTAAAAAATAATGTATAAGAATTTATATTCATAATAAAATACTTTTAATGTAAGTTTAGCATAATAAGTAATTAATGATGAAATATATGTATTATAATATTATAATATCTTCAAAATATATAATAATAGAATATAAGTAAAATAATTATTAACATATGAATAAAAATAAAAAAATTGTAATAGTATAAAAATAGCTATAACTTATAATATGAAAGTATATATATGTACAAATAATATATAATATGTACAAATAATTAATAAAATATATATAGATAATAATGTAAAATAATAATAATTTGTGTAAAATAATATATAATAAATAATAATATGAAATAATATATTATTAAAATGTAAAATAATAGAATAGTATAAGGATATATAAACATTATGTGATAAAAATATTCTATAATAAATAATAAGTAATGATATACGTTAGAATATATATATTAACATCAAAATAGAAAAAAAAAACATGAAATAGTATAATATAATAACATATAACTAATAATTATAAAATATATTATATGTATACTTATAATAAAATAATAAAAATAGGTTATAAATAAATTAAAATGGGTAAAAGGGACTAAAATTAAATATAAACAAAAATCAGAGGCTATTTTTTAAAAAAAACTGAGATCGAGCCTAATTGAAACGGCGATTAAAATCTTAGGGACTCATAGGGAAATTTTCCCTTGTCCCTAAATGGCGTCGTTTTAATCCAAGACTTAAAACATTTACTACAAGGACTAAATTAAAACTGAAGCAGAATATTAGGGCTAAATCATAATAAAATAAAAACAAAATAAATAAAAATGGTGGAGGGACTAATTGGGTAATTATCCCAATCTTCAAAAACATGCGGATCCTCCCCGGGTTATCGGGTCAACACGCGGATCCTTAGGTTTTAAAACGATGTCGTTTTAGGCTTATTGACTTAAGCCAAAACGGCACCGTTTTTTTCGAGCTATATAAGTTAAATTTTAAGCATTAAAAATCATTTTACACCATTCTTTAAAAAAAATTCGAAACTCTCTGAATTAGGGATGAGAGCGGTCTGGTTTTGGCCTTCAGCCTTCGAGCAATTCAACCACACGCGCTACACGCGCCGACTCGAACACCGCCCCACATGGTGATCGGAGGGTTAAAAACCCTCATCCTTCCATAGGTAACCCCTTTCTCTTTTAAATATTACTGTTTTCTTTAAAAACGATTTATTTATTCATGAAAAAAAAAGGAAAACAAAACAAGAGAAAAATAATGAAAAATAATCACCTTCTGAAATTTTATTGCAAAGGTTTGGTGTACAATGCCTTTTTTGTGATGTGTTTTCCTATGCCTCTGTCTATTAGCTTTTTTCTCTCCCCCTTTTACAGATTTGCGAGAAGCTTTATAGCCTTAAACTACTGTCTATTTTGGAAAGAAATCAGAGGATTTCTTTCCATTTCCTGTTCTAGTATAACTACTGCCCTTTTTGTTTTGATTTCTTTCCTTGCTCTGCCCTTTTTTGTGTATCTGCTGTTTGTTTCCTTTTCTTGCAGGTGACTAGCGAAGATTTCTGTGGCTGGGCTTGCTGTCATGGATTCGAATCTCGGCAGATACCCATTTGTGCACTGATGACCACGAGATAGCCTCTTTTGCGGGGATCTCGGCGTCAACGGAGGTACCCAGGTCGGAGGTGAGGCCTGAGATTACGGTGCTGAACAGTCGTGAGAGGGACAAGCTACTGGACAACGCATTGATGGCGTGCCAGTGTGCATTGATGGCCTCAATTTGGGGAGTTGAACAGGAGCTCCCCGAGGCTTCCAAAAGCTGCTGCGGCGTTGTAGTCTTCAGGAAACCCTAGGGTTTCCTGTTTCCTAAAGTCTCTTGGGCTTTTGGGCCATTTTGATTTGGGCTTGGTATTCTGTTTGGGTCAAGGGTGTAAATGGGTCTGCTGGGTGTAACGGGTCTATTTGGGTTTGGGTTTAGGCTAGTTGGGTTTTTTGGGCTATAAAAGGACTTAGACTGTTAAATTGTTTATTTATTTATCCCTTTTTATTTGGTTTTCAGCCCGGTCAAATTTGGGCTCTTACAGGTCCCTAAAGGACTTATTATATCCTTTCTAAATTGATACCTAAATGGACTAAAATCTTATAAACCAATGCTTATGGACCTAAAAGAATTTGGGTACCAAAAATAAAAAATTAATTCTTCATTTAGGAAAAGGAGCATTGCTTCAAGGTGGGCAATTCAAGCAAAAACTCATGGTACCTTGATAGTGAATGCTTAAGGCACATAATCATTGACAAAAGTCACTTTATTAAATTAAAGCCAATAAGTGGAGAACTTACATTTGGTGACAACTCCAAAGGACAAATAGAAGGAATTGGTTCTATTGGTAAAAACTTTTCAATTTTTATTGAAAATATTTTGTATGTCAATAATCGTAAGCATAATCTATTAAGTATTAGTCAATTGTCTGATAAAGGCCTCAATGTCATTCTTTAGTCTAATGGATGTAAAGTAATTGACATTGTGTCTATTACGATTATTCTTATAGGACATAGGATAGGAAATACTTATATGGTGTATTTAGATGACATGCATGATTCATTCATATGCCCTGTTGTTAAAAATGAAAATTCTTCTTGGTTATGGCATAGAAAACTAGGAGATGCTAGCATGATCATATTGCACAAATTAGTCAAAAATGACTTAGTTAAAGGACTTCCTAAAATTGACTTCGATTTAGACAAAATTTGTGATGCATGTACTAAGGGTAAACATAGAAGACTTTTCTTTAAACCTATTAATGGTTTATCCACTAGTAGAGTTCTTCAACTAATTCACATGGATCTTTTTGGGCCTATTAAAATAACTAGCTTGGGTGGAAAACAATATGCATTTTGTACTTGTTGATGGCTATTCTAGATTTACTTGGGTTCTTTTCTCAAGTATTAAAGATGAGGCTTTAGAAAAATTCATCACATTTTCAAAAATGAATCAAAATGAAAAATGTTACTCTATTTCTAATGTGAGGAGTGACCATCGAACCGAATTTCAAAATCTTGATTTTGATAATATTTGTAATTCAAATGGGATTAGCCATAATTTTTCTGCACCTAGAACCCCTCAACAAATGGAGTTGTTGAGAGAAAAATAGAACTTTAAAGGAAATGGCTAGAACTATGCTTTGTGAAAACAAATTACCAAAATATTTTTGGGCAGAAGCCACAAAAACTACTTGATATATTGTTAATAGAGTAATGATTAGACATATTTTAAAGAAAATTCCATATGAATTTTTCAACAACAAAAAGCCTAACATTAGCTATTTTCATCCTTTTGGGTAAAAGTGTTTTGTTTTAAATAATGAAAAAGGCAATCTTGGTAAATTTGATGCAAAAAGTGATGAAGGAATTTTTTTTTATTCTTTAAATTCTAAAGGTTATCGGATGTCTAATAAAAGAACTTTAGTAGTAGAAAAGTCTATACATGTTTTTTATGACTTTAACCTTTCTTCTAAAAAAGATTCTTGTATTGATGATGATGATGCATAAATTTTTAATAATTATGATAAAGTGGATCAATCATCAAGTAAGAAGATACAAGAATAAGCTCAAGATGCTCTAAAGGAGCTTACATTAGAGGAGAGGAAAGTCACGTATCCAATAGAGTTTAACTATGTGAAGAATGGTAAGATTTTGGTAGATCCATCAATAAGGGTAACTACTAGATCATCTCTTAAAAATTCATGTAATTATATTGCATTTATCTCATGCATAAAGCCTAAAAATATTAAAGAAGCATTAAATGATGAATATTGGATGTTGTTCATATGAGATTATTTAAATCAATTTGAGAGAAGTAATGTATAGTCCCTAGTTGAAAGACCTAGTGAAAAATCTACTATAGGAACTAAGTAGGTTTTTAGGAATAAGAGATATGAGAGTGGTAACATAGTGAGGAAAAAGGCTAGGCTTGTTGGTTAATGTTACATTCAAGAGGAAGGAATAGACTATGATGAAACATATGCTCTCGTAGCCAAAATGAAAGCCATTAGGATGCTTTTAGCTTTTGCAAATTTTAATGGTTTCAAATTATTTCAAACAGATGTCAAAAGTGCTTTTCTAAATGGTTTTATAAATTAAAAAGTGCAAAATTGAATAGCCACCCGATTTTGAAGATCCAAAAATTTCAAATTTTCTAAAGTTGTATATGGTTTGAAACAAGCTCCTAGAGCTTGGTATGAAAGACTTTCAAATTTTCTTATTGAAAAAGGTTTTTCTAAAGGGAATATTAACACAACTTTTTTCATTAAGAGAAAAGGAAAAGATTTATTAGTAGTACAAATCTAGCCAAGTATACAAAGAAAATGCTAAAGAAATTTGGGATGGACATCCTTAAACCTCAAGCTACTCCTATGAGCCCTTCCACAAAGCTTGACAAAGATGAAGAAGGTAAATGTGTAAACATTAAATTATATAGCTCTAAGATTGGTTCTTTGTTTTATCTTACCGCAAATAGATCAAATATTAAGTTTAGTGTTTGCTTGTGTGCTAGATATCAATCATGCCCTAAGGAATCACATTTACAAGCCATTAAGAGAATTTTTAGGTATCTTAGAGACATTCCTAATTTAGGACTTTGGCATCCTAAGTATTCATCCTTTAGCTTTCATGCATTCTCGGATGTGGATTTTGGAGGTTGCAAACTAGATAGGAAGAGAACCTTCGAAACTTGTCAATTCTTAAGCAACATGCTAATTTCATGGTTTTCAAATAAACAAAATAGTGTTGTGTTGTCCACCACCGAAGTGGAATACAGTTTCTCTGGTAGTTGTTATGCTCAAGTTTTATGGATGAAACAATTTAAGGACTATGGAATTGACATAAATATCATTCCTATTAAGTGTGACAATACTAGTGCTATTTGTCTCACTAAGAATCCCATCCAACATTTTAGAACTAAGTATATTGAAATAAAAGAGATCATGTCCAAAGAGGTGATATTGTTCTAAACTTGTAAACACTTTGCATCAATTAGCTGACATTTTTATGAAACCTTTAGACAAGGAAAGATTTTGGACACTTATAAGAGAACTAGGTTTGACCAACTTGCCTTGAATTTTTGTTGAATCTTTTCTATGCACTTTGAATGATTTTTAAACTTGTACATTGTTTTTTGTATTGCAAAAAACATGATAGTATGATTTTCATTGCTCTTATATGCAAAAAGGTAGGGGGAGTTTTATGTAGTTTATTGATCTATTTTGACCTTATTTTGTCTAGGATGACTTATTTTTATGCCATTAAACTTGTTAGAATGAAATTTGTTTGGTTAACTTAGTCAATATTTTGAATGAACCTATTGTGCTTTATGAGTCATATGCATCATGATTACATTTTGTATTTTCATGCATATGATGCATGAAATCATTAGGATTTATTTGTGAAGTCATTTTAGGTCACTTAGAACACTTTAGAACTTAAAATTTTCAATTTGGAAAAACTTTTTCACTTGGAAAATAAAATAGCAATTTGGTATTGATACTGATTTAAAATTATCGATACTTTTATAAAATTATCGATACTTGTATAAAAATATTGATATTTATTGGGTTTAAAATTACCACACTGTGAGTTTTTCAAAACAATTTTAAAACACCAATTTCTCTTTTCCCTTTCATCTCAAAAAACCTTTCCTCCAAGCTTCAAATATCTTCAAAAACATTTGAGTATTTTCATGAAATCTTGACACTCAAATAATTTCTAACACCTTTACATTAATATTTCTTCAAATTTGCTTCAAGGTTTTCCACATTTCAACATTATTGAGGTAAAACTTAAAATTTTCAATCTTTTGATTTTTTAAAATGTTAGTTGAAATGTTGATTTTTGATGAGTTATTGGGTTTATTTGCACTCTATACAATGTGTTTTCTTGCAGGGGTAACTTATTACTACACATTTTCTCAAATTTTTGTTTCAAACCCTTTTCACACCAAGTGTTCGATAAAGTCCTAAACGAAATTTTTTAATAGTCTAAGTATTTTTTTTTAGTGCTTTGCCCTTTTCCATGGCCCCTAAGAAGCATCCTAGAACTAGAGCCTCATCTTCAAATACTTCTAATGGGTTTAGATAATCATTTAATGAGTTTTTTCGTTTCGATAGGAATTTTGCATTGAAACGAGTTTGAGAGTCTAGGTAGATAGATTTTGCTATGTTAGAAAGTGCCAATTTTTCTTATCTTTCAATTTTTCAAAGTTGGGGTTGGAGCAATTTCTTGAAAATTTTCTCGCCGACTTACATTAATCTTGTTCAAGCTTTTTAATCAAACATCAAACTCAAACATGATGAGTCTGACGATACCATAATTGTGATAACATTTTTTTAATAAACACCCCAATTAGACTTACTTTAGATGATTTTGAAAGTCATTTTCATTTTCCATCTGGAGGTATCTTTAATGAAAAAGGACCATACAATCCCACTCTTTATATTACGCATGGACATGCATCCGAACTCAATATTCATGATCATATTCTCCATCTCATCATTACTTGAAATTTACATGCTGTCAAAAAACGTGCAATGCTTCACTCTACTGATTATTGGTAGATCGATTCTTATCATGTTCAATGACATAACAAAGGCTATCGGTAAGGTGATGTCTACAAATATCACCCTTCCCCATGTCACTTATTTGTCATACCTTTTTAGGAAATTAGGGATTAATACTTATGGAGACACACCGTCACTACTAATCAACCTATTAGTTATGGAGCTCATCACCATTCTGGTTACTAATTTGATGCTAACTCCGGAAAATGGATAAAGAGTGGTGCTGCACATGAACATGATGCTCTGGCTCCAAAACAGGTTCCTTCTCCTAAGCATGTTCTTCTACCGACTACTCCATCTCAGACTGCTTCTAATGTCAATGATGCTCTCCTTAATGCTATTCATTCATTGAGTAATAATCCTCGAGGTTTTAAAGATGATGTTAACTCGAGGCTGATGATGTTAGAGATACAGATGACATCATTTCTAGCTCATTTTCCTTCTATACCTCTATTTTCTCCTCATGATGACAATTAGGGTATATCTTTAAGTTTGCTTCTTCATATCATTGTTCATAACCTTTGCACTATTACTTTTGCTTATTTCCTATGACTATTGCATTTTGAACCTTAATATTTTATTAGTATTTTAAGATATTTTGGTGATTTTTTTGGCACATGTTAGTTCACTTGGTCTACAATTTTATATTTCTATTCTTGAACTAACCATTTTTTTTCACCTAAGCTTTGTTTGATTTTTTTTATATAACAAAAAGGGGGGGAAGCAAAGGTAAATTGTTGTTAGGTAAAGGTAATTTGGTTGATTAATATTTGATATTGTGCTAAATTAACTTTATGCAAATTATGTGACCATTTTTTTTCAAAAGCAAAAATGAATGTCAAATTTTTAAACTTATGTCAATTTGTTTTAAAGGACCTTAAATTGAAAATGACTTTTATAATGGGGGAGCAATTTATTCAAAAATAAATTTACTAAATGTTTTGTTATATAAAAAAAAGGGGAGATTGTTAAGTCAAGCTTTATTTCATAATATGTTTTAATATAACAAATTAAAATGTTTTTAAATAAAAGTTAAAGTTGAACAAAATTGGCAAAATGATATTTCAAATGAAGTCTAAAGATAAATTTTGAATCTTATACTTTGAACTCTTGTAAAAAAAAATTTAAATCAACTTTTAAATCAAGTTAGAATTTTTTTCAATAAGTTAAATTGTTTTTAAGCATGTCAGAATAGCTCCAGGCTAAAAAAAATCGATATCCCTTTTAAAAACGATACCAAATTGACAATTTTTTCAACAATTCAACTAAATATCATCCAGTATCTATACTTTTTAATAAGGTATCGATAAAAGACCATTGGTATCGATATCTTCAGTTACAATGGTCACTGAATTTTGCATTAAATGCAAAAAATATCAATATCTCCTTTGTAACACCCCCTAACCCCAAGCCGTCACTGAAATAGGGCTACGAGGCATTACCAGACTTATACACTAACATTTATACAAAACTGAGTCATAAACTTTACATTTCAGATCAATTCTTATCAAATTTCATCTTAAAGTCCTTAATATGGGCCTACGGGGCCCTATATATATTTTAGAAGTGATTCGGAACTAAACTGACAACTTTAGAAATTTTTCCTTGAAGTTAGGGGCACATGCCCATGTGGTCTGGAACACGCCCGTGTGGCCTGGAACATGCCCATGTGGCCTGCCCATGGGCAGATTTTGACTTTTCCACACGGCCTGGGCACACACCCATGGGATTTGGTTGTGTGAAAACATAATTTTTGACCATTTTAAAATTATTTTCACATACTAAACACACCCTATTCATGCCCAAAACATTTACTTGTATATCTTAATCAAATAACATTCTTTTTATCCATTTCTTGTACCTAAATACAATTATACACTAATAGAATCCAACCAATCAATTATTTCAAGCTAAAACATGTATATTTCATTTTCCAATCACAAAACATCACATTCAACATATTTTGCATACTTAATTATTCAGATAATTACATTACTAAATCAAATCCTATACATGCCATATAAATCAAAAATTTGTTTAACAAAATCTACCAGAGTAAATCTGGATCGTGTGATCCTTATTGTAGATCCGATCCTCCGTATGTATATAAGTCAATCTACAAAACAAATAACATATACAAGTAAGCTTATAGAAGCTTAGTAAGCTCATAGGCATAATTTCACAAATCTTACCAAATATTGTACACAATCATATATTTATTAGCTTATCTAATTCATCCTGCAAATCACAATTTCATTAATAAACTCGTTTGAATAATTTCCATGTTGCTATTCACGAACTTAATTCTTTTGGGCCCATTTCTTATTTATTTCCGTTGTCAAATTAGGGAACAATAATGGAATTGAGTGCTTCATTATCACATTGCCATAGTAAACTATGGACTTTCACATTGTCACACATTACACACCGAAGCCATAGCCCTGCCATGGTCTTACACGGATCACATATCATACCGATGCCATATCCCAGATATGGTCTTATACGGAATCACATTATCACATCACACCGATGCCATACCCTAGCTATGGTCTTATACAGGAACATGAATCACATTGTACTGATTCCATAGCCTGGCTATGGTCTTATACGGAATCATATATCACATCTTTTCCGTCAATTCATTATAGTCATAAAATGAAAGCACCCAAACCATTGTTCCAACTAATTTGTTCTTTTAGATACACATTGTTCATTAGTTAATACAATTTGATAATATTCATCTAGAATAAAATACTTTAACAATCATAATATTTTCATATCAAACATTGAACTTTGCCGTATGAACTTACCTGGGCTAATTTGCAAAAGTCGTAGAAATTCAGGGACTATTCTTGAATTTTTTCCTTTCCACGATTCACTTCGTTTTCTTAATCTATAATTATAAAATCATTCCTTCATTAGCATATACTTCAATTCCATTATATTTCACAATTTATGCCCTTAATTTTTAAAATTACACAATTACCCCAAACTTTTTAATTTTTACAATTTAGTCCTTGCTCAATTCATTCATAAATTAAACTAATTCCTTTCAAATATCATTTTATCTAAACCATACAAACTACTTCACAGCCTTTGACATTCCAATATTCAACACAAAACTCTAATTCCAACAACTTTCACAATTAGGTCCTAAAATAAATTTCTATGCAAATCTCTTCATAAAATCATCATATAATGAAATTAAAACCTTAATTCCATGATAAATCATCATAAACTTTCAGAAATTATCCATGGTAACTTTCTAAAATATTCATAAAAGCAAAAACTAATGAATTAGATGTTAGGACCTAGTTATAAAAGTCTCAAAATCACAAAAATCACAAATAATCAAGAATTGAGCTTACATATAATAAAATATGAAAGACCAGCTTAAATGAACCCTTCAATGGTGTTTTTTCTAGAGAAGATGAAGAAAAATGAAGAAAACTCTAGATTTTACCTTATATATCATATTTTAAAATTTAATTTTTACCCTATTTCCAATTTTGCCCCTTGTTCACACTTGATTTTTATTTTTCCTGCACACTCATGCTGTACAGCCCAATAATAGGTGTTTAATTGCCTATTTATTACTCCTTTAATTATTATTAAAGCTATTTAATCATATTTCACAATTTTGCACTTAATTCAATTTCGTCCTTTTTACCCAATTGACTACCAAAACCTTAAAATTTCCTAACGAAACTTTAATACTAACTTACTAACACTCCATAAATATTTATAAAAATATTTATGGCTCATTTTATTATTTTGAGGTCTCGATACCTCGTTTTTATTTTATTTAATCTACAAATTTCTTTTAATTCATAATTTCACTAATTCGAAATCATTTCTAAAACCACACTTAACTTTTACTTACTAACATCTAAACTCACATGTCAGATTTAGTGATCTCAAATCACTATTTCGATATCACTGAAATTTGGGCCATTACATTCTTTGCTAGTAACGATACTTATTGTTGCAGGTGAATTAAATGCACTGGTTATTTCATCCCCAACGGCTCTATTCATGTCTCCAAGAACCACAATGATTGAAAATTAATTAAACCAGCCTCCAAAGGATCTACAACAACTAGAGAGATTATCAAGCAAAAAGTTCAATAAAAAACAACATTGTGCTTATAATTCTCAACAATTTTCTTTAAACACTTGTGAGCTTTCATTGTTTTCATTTAGCTCAAGTGTTCTTCCTTGTAATTGAGCTTAATTTGCAAACATTTTGATCTTGTACGGGCTCCTTCTTTGTTTGCTTATTTGTATTTCTTTAGGAAGGGTTTGTCTTAAGGTTTGGATAGAAACCTTAAGAGAGTTTGTAAGGTTAAACCTTATCCTCAAAAATTATCAAATTAGTGAATTTGGGAACATTCTTAGTAGTGGAAAGCTAAGATAGTGGAGTAATTAATTTGAGTCGAACCACTCTAAATTCTTGTGTCAAATTTTTTTATCCTTATTCTCTAGCTTACACAAATTCCTTTAAAAGTCAATTCACCCCTCTCTTAACAATTCCAGTTTGATTATTTTAGCTAACAATGTATAAGAAGTTGGTTGGGGTAGCCATTGTAGATCGGGAACAACAATGGGAGTTGGTATGGAAGTGTCTGTTACCTCAACGCATTTGCTTCTTCTTATGGCTCCTATGCCAAAGAAGGGTTGTTGAGTTTCCTACATGTTAGGTTTGTGGAGCGCAATGCGAGTCAGTCATGTATGCCTTATGAGATTGCGGCATAGCCAAGGCTATTTGAGAGGCGATTTTACCATTAAGTCGTCAACATGATTTCCTCTTGGCTACTCTTTCAAATTGGCGGTTGCCTAACTTTGGAGACGAACATAATATAGATTATGCAAGTATTAATCGGTGCATTTTATTTGGGGTGGTTTGTTGGTAGATATGGATGACTAGGAATGTCTTTCTCTATAAAACCACCAATACAAACTCGAGTGCAATTTTGACAGCTAGTGTAAGCTCAGCTGCTACTATCCAACACGCAGAGGAATGGCGTAAGCTAGGGATTTAAATAACGGTCCAATACCGAAATAGCGGCCGCTATATAGCGATAGTGGCGCCGTCTAAAACTGCTACTATTTAAAATTACAGTGTGAAGCGGAGTCACACTGATAGCGATGGATCACGGCCTAAATTTAATGGGAACGGCCAATTGCGGCAATAACGGGCCGCTATTCCCGTTATTTTTCATTACAGTAAAATTAAAAAAACATCTCCTCTAAACAAAAACCAACAGAAATACAATAACGCAAAAGGGAATATATTCCCCTACCTACAAAATCAGAGAGGTTTCAATCAAAAATAGTAAAAAAGAAGTCCAAATAAACAGAAAAAAGCAATCAAAAGCAATAGAAAATATGAAATTCTCATATTTTGGTTTAGACTCTAAACTCCAAACCAAACGACAAACAAAATCACAACACAGCAGAGCTACCATTGAACCCGAGAAGCAAACCCTGATCACTTGCAGATTCATAATTTTCAAGTAAGTACCTAAAATTTTTTTGTCTTGATTCTCGCTTTGCTTGTTTTTGCCGTAAAATGCAAATATTGTTGTAAGTTACAAACAAGTCTTGAATCTGCAATGCAAATATGTTCTTTAGAGTTTAGGTTAGGGATGAAGGGAGAAGGGGAAATGTTTTGTTTTGGAAAGATGGATGCTTTGAATGGGTATTGAGAAAATTTTGGGGGTTCCAATGTTTTTATTGTTTTTGAATTTATTATTGAATATTGACGGTTGAGACTTGACTCTTGAGAGCTGATCAACTGATGGCTGATTTTTTTTCTACCATGACCATCCATTTGTTTTTTTATATATTATAAGATTTTTTTATTTTTTTTTTGGGCTTGTGAATTTCTATTTAATTTTTTTTTACTTAAGATTTTATAAGATTTTACCTATAACATCCCGAATTAGGGCCTAGTCGGAACTGTGGTTTCGAGATCACAAATCTAAGATAGAAATAATTATATTATGATTATTATGAAGTCCAAGATATGAATACATGCTTGTCTGAAAATTTCATGAAGAAATTCTATGCATAAAATGTCCAATTGAACTTTAGGGACCAAATTGAATAAGATACAAAACTGAATAAGATGCAAAACTTGTGTTCTAGAAGCTCTTAGCATGAAATTACTTTAAATTATAAATTAGAAGGTCCTAATTAGCAATTTGACCAATTTCTAAAATTTTGGACAAAAATAAGCGTGCATAGGAAAAATTTGAAAGAAATACCCTAAGGGCATTTTGGTTATTTGGTAATTAAAAAAATAAAAAGGGAAAATCAAAGAAAAAATGTGCTCATCTTCTCCATGCTTGGTCGAAATTCTCAAGACACCATAGCTAGGGTTTTGTTCAACTCTCAAGCTTAATTGTAAGTGTCCTCAAGCCCCGTTTTTAATGTTCTTTACATTTTTAAAGTCCTCGTAGCTTGATTTACCTATTTCCACCCTTATTTTGAAGTAGGGTTTATGTATGAAAATTTACTCATGTGTTACATGCATGTATTTTGATGATTTGTGGAGGAATATGAGAGTTTAGTGTGTGCTAAACATATTTTACTAGGTGATTTTTCATAAAAACCACTAAAAATGACTAAATTGAAAAAGGTGTAAAATTAGTGATAAAAATCTATTTTTGATGAAAATATGGGCTGTTATAAGTACAAGAAAAATTCGACTAGGCTTGGGTAACAAAGAAAGTGCATGCATTTCATTTTACGAGCCAAGGGACTAAATTGTAAATAAGTGAAAGGTTAGGCATAAAAAGGTAATTTCATCAAAGTATGAATTATGGATTGATTTGGACAATTTGATTACTAAACAAGTTAAATTTGGCATTATAGATCAAGAAAAACGTGATACGGGTCTTGATTGAGGAAATAATAAAGTTTTCAAAGAATAGGCTCGATTATCATAATTTTGTACCGAGGTAAGTTCATATGCAAATAATGTGGCGTTGTAGCATGTTTTTAATGTTTTGATATTATGTGATAAATGCTTTCTTGTTGTTATGAGTTATATGCTTATTGGTTGTTATGAAAGCATAAATGATATTAAGGCCATTACATACGACATCACGAGCAAGTACGACAAAGTTGCCGTGGACAAGTGAGGAAAACCCGTTTGAACCTTAGAAATAGTCTAGGATACAAGTGACATGTCACTAGGAATTAAGAAATCCGAACTCATTGAGCGGTCTGAGTTCGTGATATATATGTGTGAGCAGCCCGTGTAGTTTCCTATCGGTGGCTACGTAGTCCTGAATGGTTCGGATACCTGACAGCTTGTGTAAGCAGCCCGTGTAGTTACACCTTGACCGATAGCTTATATAAGCAGGCCTTGAGTAGCTCCTTAGCGAGCGTTACATGTTATGAGGTAGCTTTGGCTACGAATGTATATGTGGCACTTATGTGCAAGTTTTTTGTGTATCCGATAATATTCCTAGTGTTCAACGGGTAATGCGATGGATGAGGTGGTGAAAGTCCCAATGAGGGCATGTTAAAGAAGGTATGGTCATATGATATATTATGGGTAAGTACAGGTATGTAAGCTAAACTATCGAGCAATGCCTTGATAAAGGATGATTTGTAATGAGAAAGTATATATATATATAAACAATTGATTAATAAGTCAAAATGCTTGAATGATGAGTGATCCTTATGGTTAAGTTATTATGTCTTCGTATTATAATTGCTTACTATCATTGCATATTATTTGCATGTGGACTTACTAAGCTTTAATGCTTACCCCCTTTCATTTCCACCCTTTGTAGTTCCACCAAGCTAGCTCAGGGATCGGAAGCTGTCGGAGTATTCGATCACACTATCAAAAGAGTATTAGGTATAGTGAATTTGATAACTTGAGTATGGTATGTATAGGGAACTTGGTTATTTTGTGATATGTTTCATGCAAATTTGGCTAAGTGGTAAAGGCCTCTAATATTGATGATTCATTTTGTAATGGCCATGTGATATGGCTTATATTTGACCATTGGGTTGTAATCTAATTACCCGTGCATGCATGTGCTAATGCCTTGATGATGTGATATGTTATTGCTTGGTGAATGAATGATGAGGCGTGGAATAGATGCTAGGAGATAAGAATTTACTTAGTGACTTAAGATGATCATGGCCATGAATATGTATTATGGAATTTGGATAACAAATTTGTTTATGCATGAAATTGGTGTGGAATGCTTCTAAATGGTGTAACTAATTGAATATGCATTAGGATGATATTTTGAAGACATGAAAATGCCATGGAATTGGATATTGAGTGTTCAAATATGCTATGTTGCATGCTATGAAACATGTTTCAGAGTGTGGATGAGTGAGGGTGGCAATTGGCTTAGAAAATAGCCTCTAAATTATCCACACGGGTAGACACACGGGCATGTGTTTATGTAACGGCCTAATTTTCAGTGTTGTTGGAAATGGTGATTTGAGATCACTAAATACGACAAGTAAGATTAAACAAGATAGTAATTTAATATTTATGAGTCAAGTAAGAATTTAGAAGAATTTGTGAATTGGTGAATTTGGTGAATTAAAAGAATTTATTAGGTTAAACGAGCCAAAAATGATGTATCGAGTCCTCAAATTTGAAAACCAAGCTATAAATATTTTTATAAATATTTATGGAGTGTCATTTAGCTAGTATTAAAGTTTGGTTGAGAAATTTTAACGTTTGGGTAGTCAATTAAATAAAAAGGACTAAATTGTAACAAAAATAAAATTTGCTAGAAGGATTAAATAGCTCAAGTGTTAAAAGAAAGAGGATTTAAAGGGCAATTAAGCGTAAAAGTGAATAGGCTGGACGGCAAGGGCAAGAAAATCAGCCGAAAAATAAGGGAAATAAGGGCAAAATTGGAACTTTTACAATTTTAACATATAAAATAAGGACAAAATTGAAAAATCTAGAGATCTCTTCATATTTTCTCAGCCAAAACGCAATAGAAGGTCTGGACAAAGCTGGTTTTTCATATTTTTACATCATATCAAGAATCCAAAGAAGAACGAGGAAAAGAAAAAGCTGCAGAATAGTCCCTAAATTTCAATATCTTCTACAAATCAACCGGGTAAGTTCATATGGTTGAATTTAGATGTTTATTTGTGAATGATTGAATGATATAATGTGTTATTATATATGAATTTGTTGTGAGATTGTGAAAATTTTGTTAATGAAAGAATAAATGTGGAAATGCAAATTAAGAAAAACGCAGGATTGAGTACGTT
Source organism: Gossypium hirsutum (assembly GCF_007990345.1). Taxonomy (NCBI): domain Eukaryota; kingdom Viridiplantae; phylum Streptophyta; class Magnoliopsida; order Malvales; family Malvaceae; genus Gossypium; species Gossypium hirsutum. Next base: position 112,007,222 of record NC_053424.1, on the reverse strand, counting down.
CGTATCGTGACATGTGATGAATTGACGGATAAGACCATGGTTGATCCATGGCAAAGTTGTGAAACGTAGGTATGGTATTATCCATACTGAGTTAAGAAACATAGGTATAACATTTCCCATACCGAGTTGTAAAATATAGGTATGGTATTTCAATGAGGAAACCATACTGGGTTGTGAATCATGGCATTGAGTAACAACGTACTCAATTTCGTAAGCCGTTTCCTAATTTGATAATAAGTAATACAAGAGAAGTGAACCAAATGAAAGAGATTGAGTAGTTTTTAATTTTGAGCTCAACCATGAGAAGTATTATAACAGTGGTTGTGAATGGCAAGAAACTTTAGCAAATGTTTTGGTATTGTTTGGAAATATTATGTTTGGTAAGCATTACTTTTAAACCTATGAACTTACTAAGCTTCAATAAGCTTACTTGTATGTGTTTGATATTTTTATGTAGATTGAATTGAAGTGAAGTTGGTAGATCGGATCAACACAACAAGGCACACTATCCAAATCAATTCTGGTAGCTTTTGTTTTATGTTTAAAGATTTATATGGCATGTATAGAGTTTAAATGAATTGAAGTAAAGATGTTATAAATTAGTTAATAATATTTTGTACTAAAACAGTTTTTGGTTAGTAGCAGTAGTTTTACTTTGAAAATTCACCATAAATTATGAAAATCTAATTAGAGGTTGAATAAGATATGAAATTAAATTATTGAATCTAGTTTCACATAGAAGAAACGGTGTAAGCAAAAGACTTTCATATCAGAAGATATTTGTATTTTTGTGAGATAAGGTCAGAGTGATTTTCAGCTCCCCTTTTCTGACTTGTAAAAATCATTAAAAATTTTACAAAAATAATTATGGGACATAATTTATATGGTTAGATTCCTTAATGAGTCTATTTTCAGGAGAAATAACCATAACATTATTTTAATTCTATACAGAGAGATAATTAAATTTTAGTGAAGAGTGGTCAGAACTTTCAAGCAGTGAAACAGGGGATACTTTAAAGAATAAACTGTACTTATTGGCTAAACCAAAAATTCTGAAAATTTTATGTTAGGAAGATACATGAGTCTAGTATCAGGGAAAATTAGAAGATCTTAATTTAGAGTTCTGTAGCTCCAGATATAAATAATTTAGTGACTATGACTCGAGTGGACAACTTTGATGTGAATGTAGGTAAATAATGAAATTTTTGTATACTTGTTCTGTAAACTTCGGTAACATCTTATAACCCTATTTCGATGATGGATGTGGGTTAGGGGTGTTACATTTATTGGTATTAGGGCTTTGGTTTAGTCAATTCTCGGAACGAATGTGATGTGTAAAGTGTTTAGAAATACATGTCATATAAATCTGTGATAGTGTGATGTGAATGATCCGATCTAACTACTAATTTTTGTTATAGATTGCAAAGATGTCTAATAGACCTGAGGGTGCTAGTCAAAAAGAGGAATTTAATAGTAGAATATAGACTTCTGAGTAGGGAGCAAGTGGTAATGTTCTGATTTCTTTGATGAGAGAGGAAGAACTTAAAAATATGATTTACGAGTTAATGAATCAGTGGTATCATGAAACAATATAAGGAAGAAGTCAGGTACAACAACCTCCTCCTCCCTCTACTGTACCACTAGTTATAACCCCGGTTGCTCCTCCTTTAATAGATGAATCTAGTAAAAGAACACCGATTGAGAAACTCGGAAAGTTCGAAGCTGAAGAATTTCGAGGGAGATCGGAAGATGATCCAGTTAAAGCAGAGTATTGGTTAAAAAGTTTGGAGAGAGTTTTTAAACAGATGATGTGTTCTCTGGAGGACTATCTGAGGTGTGCAGTTTCACTATTGAAAAAAGAAGCGTATAATTGGTGGGAAACCATTGAGGCAGTGGTACCTGCAGATAAACTTACCTGGGAATTCTTCCAAAATGAGTTTAAAAAGAAATATGTGGGAAAGAGATATTTAGATCAGAAGAAGAGGGAATTTCTTGATCTTCAACAAGGGAATAAAATAGTGGCCGAATATGAAAGAGAATTTGTGTATCTCAGTAGATATGCTCGGGATGTTGTACCGACAGAGGAAGAAATGTACACTAGATTTGAAGAAGGGCTTAATGATGAAATCAGAACGATGATTAGAGGCACAGAGATTCGAGAATTTGTGGTTCTGTCTAATCGAGCTCAAAAGATGGAAGAAGTGTATAACAGAAAGATGCAAAGAGAAAGAAGAGGTAAAGAAATATACAAAAGAAGTTTCTTTAGACCAATTTTGACTTTTCCGGCTAAAAAGTTCAGAGATGATTCTAGTCGACCTCTTACAATTCCAGAACGATCGAATAAAAGTAAAACAGCTCAACGAGATGTCAGAGTAACTAATAAACCAGCAGCTAGTGCTAGTAGAGTGCAAAATATTCCGAGACCTAGATGCAATAATTGTGGTAGATTTCATATTGGTGAATGTTGGGGAAGAACCGGAGCTTGCTATAAATGTGGTGGAACTGATCATTTTATTCGGGACTATCCTCAATTGTTAAAAGAAGATAGAGAACAAGGGGAGAAGCAAGCAAATACTCCTCAAAAAAGTAAACGTTTGGGTCAAAGCAGTGCTACTGGGATTGTTCGTTCGGGAACGAGAGATACTGCAGCCCGATCAGAAACAAGAGCACCTGCACGTACATATGTTATCCGAGTAAGGAAAAAAGCTTCTGCTCCAGATGTGATAGCTGGTAATTTCTATCTTTTTTATGATTCTGTGTATGCTTTAGTTGATCCTAGATCTACGCATTCATATATTTGCACTGCATTAGTGTTAGAAAAGAAAATGATTGTTGAGTCCACTGACCTTGATGTGCAAGTCACTAATCCACTAGGGCAAAGTGTGTTAGTTAATTTAATATGTCAGAATTGTCCACTGAAAATACAAGGCTGTGAATTCTCTGTTGATTTAATGTTGTTACCTTTCTGAGAATTTGATGTTATTCTTAGAATGGATTGGTTGATTAAACACGATGCCATAGTGAATTGTAGAGAAAAACAGATTGATTTAAAATGTCAGACAGGGGAAATAGTTCCAGCTGAGTTTGGAGATAAAAAGAATGATGTCAGAATTATTTTAGCCTTTACAGCTCAGAAATTGATTCGGAAGGGTAATGAAGCATTTTTAGCTTCTATTCTTGATACTCGAGGTTCTGAATTGAAGATGGAACAATTGCCAATTGTTAATGAGTTTACTGATATGTTTCCTAAGGAATTACTTGGTTTACCCCCAGATCGTGAGGTTGAATTTGTAATTGATGTGATTCCGAGTACAGCTCCAATATCAATAACACCGTATAGAATGGCACCAGCTGAGTTAAAAGAGTTGAAGACATAGTTGCAAGAGTTATTGGATAAAGGATTCATCAGACCGAGTACATCACCTTGAGGCGCACCTGCCTTATTTGTGAAAAAGAAAGATGACTCATTGCGATTGTGTATTGATTACAAACAGTTGAACAAGGTAACAATTAAAAATAAATATCCATTACCTCGTATCGATGATTTGTTTGATCAACTGAAAGGTGCTGCAGTGTTCTCAAAGATAGATCTTAGGTCTGGGTATTAACAGTTTAAGGTTAAAGAGTGTGATGTGCCAAAGACTGCTTTTCGAACTCGGTATGGTCACTACGAATTTTTAGTAATGCCTTTTGGTTTAACAAATGCCCCTGCTACATTTATGGATTTAATGAATCAATTTTTTCAGTCTTATTTGGATAGATTTATGGTGGTATTTATTGATGACATATTGGTCTATTCAAAGACAGAATCCGAACATGCACAACACTTGAGAATTGTACTACAGACTTTGAGAGAAAAGCAGTTATATGCAAAATTTAGTAAATGTGAGTTTTGGCTTCATGAAGTTGGATTTCTGGATCATATTGTGTCAGCTGAAGGGATTCGTGTGGATCCAAGTAAAGTTTCAGCAGTGGTGAATCGAAAAACACCGAAGAATATAACTGAAGTGCCAAGTAAATTTTTCCATGATTGCTTCACCAATGACTCGTTTATTATAGAAGAATGTTGAGTTTGTGTGGTCTGATGAATGTCAGTAGAGTTTTGATCAATTAAAGAAAATGTTAACAGAAGCTCTAGTCTTGACTCAACCAGAATCAGGTATACCGTATGTTGTGTACAGTGATGCATCTTTAAGTGGTTTGGGTTGTGTGTTAATGCAGTCGGGAAAGGCGGTGGCTTCTGCTTCACGGAAGTTAAAACCACATGAAAGAATTACCCTACACATGATCTTGAGTTAGCTGCAACTGTTTTTGCTTTAAAAATTTGGAGACACAATTTATATGGTGAGAAGTGTTATATTTATACGGATCACAAAAGTTTGAAATACTTAATGACTCAGAAAGAATTGAACTTAAGATAGAGACGGTGGTTAGAGTTGCTAAAAGACTATGATTTGGTTATTGACTATTATCCAGGGAAAGCTAATGTAGTTGCTGATGCACTTAGTGTAGTTGCTGATGCACTTAGTCGAAAGTCATCCTTGTTTGCACTTCGGGCAATGAATGCTCATTTGGCTCTTAATGAAGAAGGTGTTGTATTAGTAGAATTGAAAGTAAAACCAATGTTCCTTCAACAAATTCAGAAGCTGCAGAATGAAGATCCAAAATTGGTGCTGAAACGGCAAATGGTTCGGGATAATTTAGATTCAGAGTTCAGTATTGATGATGAAGGTATGTTGCGTTATCATAATAGGATTTGTGTTCCAAATAATTCTAATTTGAAGAATGATATTCTTTCTGAAGCACAAAATAGTATGTATTCTATTCATCCGGGTAGTACAAAAATGTATGGTGATCTAAAAAAGACATATTGGTAGCCTGGTATGAAAAGAGAAATTTCAGAATTTATTGCAAAATGTCTGATCTGTCAGCAAGTTAAAGCAGAGCATCAAGTGCCAACGGGTTTATTATAATCCATTATGATTCCTGAATGGAAGTGGGAGCATGTTACAATGGATTTTGTGTCAGGATTGCTTATGACTCCAAGAAAGAAAGATTCGATATGGGTGGTTGTTGATAGATTGACAAAGTCAGCACACTTTATTCCAGTCAGAATAGATTTTTCACTTAAGAAGTTAGCAGAATTGTATGTGTCAGAGATTTTGAGACTACATGGAGTTCCAATATCTATCATTTCGGACCGGGATCCAAGGTTTACTTTGAGATTTTGGAATAAACTGCAAGAAGCTTTAGGTACCAGATTGAATTTTAGTACAGCAGTTCATCCTCAAATAGATGGACAATCAGAGCGAGTGATTCAAATTTTAGAAGATATGTTAAGATGTTGTATACTCGAGTTTGGTGACAATTGAGAAAGGTATTTACATTTGGCTGAGTTTGCTTATAACAATAGCTATCAGTCTAGTATAAAAATGGCACCATTTTAGGCTCTTTATGGTAGGAAATGCAAGAATCCATTATGTTGGTCTAAATTGAGTGAATCAAAAATAGTTGGGGTTGATTTGATTCGGGAAACTGAAAAAAAAAGTCTGGATTATTCGAGATAGTCTAAACACTGCTTTAGACCGTCAAAAGTCATATGCGGATTTAGAACGAAGAGACATAGAATATGCAGTGGGTGATCGAGTATTTTTAAAAGTTTCACCGTGGAAGAAGGTGTTACGGTTTGGTAGAAAAGGAAAATTAAGTCCGAGATTCATAGGGCCATATGAAATTGTGGAAAAGGTTAACCCAGTAGCTTATCGGTTGGCTTTACCTCCAGAACTTGAGAAGATTCACAATGTGTTTCATATGTCTATGCTAAGATGGTATAGCTCAGATCCTTCACACGTAATTCCTCATACTGAAATTGAGCTTCAACTAGATATGACTTATTTAGAAGAACAAGTGAAGATTTTGGCTCGCGAAGTTAAAGAATTGCAGAACAAAATAGTACCATTGGTTACAGTATTATGGCATCGACATGGTATGGAGGAAGCAACCTGGGAAACAGAGGAGTCAATGAGATCACTGTATCCAAATTTATTTTCAGGTAACAAATTTCGAGGATGAAATTTTTAAAGGGGGAAGAGTTGTAACGACCTAATTTTCAGTGGTGTCGGAAATGGTGATTTGAGATCACTAAATCTGACAAGTAAGATTAAACAAGATAGTAATTTAATATTTATGAGTCAAGTAAGAATTTAGAAAAATTTGTGAATTGGTGAATTTGGTGAATTAAAAGAATTTATTAGGTCAAACGGGTCAAAAACAATGTATCAAGCCCTCGAATTTGAAAACCGAGCTATAAAATAAATATTTATGGAGTGTCAAGAAATTTTAACGTTTGGGTAGTCAATTAAATAAAAAAGACTAAATTGTACCAAAAATAAAATTTGCTAGAAGGATTAAATAGCTCAAGTGTTAAAAGAAAGAGGATTTAAAGGGCAATTAAGCCTAAAAGTGAATAGGCTGGACGGCAAGGGCAAGAAAATTAGTCGAAAAATAAGGGAAATAAGGGCAAAATTGGAAATTTTACAATTTTAACATATAAAATAAGGACAAAATTGAAAAATGTAGAGATCTCTTCATATTTTCTCAGCCAAAACGCCATAGAAGGTCTGGAGAAAGCTGGTTTTTCATATTTTTACATCATATCAAGAATCCAAAGAAGAACGAGGAAAAGAAAAAGCTGCAGAATAGTCCCTAAATTTCAATATCTTCTACAAATCAGCCGGGTAAGTTCATATGGTTGAATTTAGATGTTTATTTGTGAATGATTGAATGATATAATGTCTTATTATATATGAATTTGTTGTGGGATTTTGAAAATTTTGTTAATGAAAGAATAAATGTGGAAATGCAAATTAGGAAAAACGCAGGATTGAGTACGTTCGTATCGTGACATGTGATGAATTGACGGATAAGACCATGGTTGATCAATGGCAAAGTTGTGAAACGTAGGTATGGTATTATCCATACTGAGTTAAGAAACGTAGGTATAACATTTCCCATACCGAGTTCTAAAATGTAGGTATGGCATTTCAATGAGGAAACCATACTGAATGATAAAGGGTGAGAAGGATGAATGTGAAAGCGGATCGTAAAGTTTGTCAAAGTCACGGATTTGACTTAGGGCTCTAGATGTTCGGAAAGAAACTTGGATTTTTTTGACACAACCTGAAACAAAATTAAATCCAATTTAGATAAAATAATTAAAACAAATAATAAATCAAAGATTTAGGAAGTGAATAAAGAAGATAAATGGAAATATAATGGAAAGATAGAACGTGGTGTGTAGAAGTCCTAAGAAGCCTTGGAAACAGAAAGAATCCACAACCCCCTTCAAGCGGCTCTAATTTCCCCTCCAAGATAAAAACCTTGGCAAGAAAAAGTTTGAAGATGATCCCCACAATCTAAAAAGATTGTTAAAACTCTTCTAAAAGAAACTTAAGAGAAATTCTTGAAAAGAAAAACTCAGAGAGAATTTATTAACTCAAAAGAGGAATAGAATAATAATGAAATTGTCTGCCTTGTGTACAATGCAAAGGCCTATATATAGGCTAGATAAATAAATCTAAATAAAACTCCTAAGTATACTAGAACTCTAATTTAATCTAAACAAGAAGTAGTTTTAAACTAAATTTTCTTGTTAACATAAAATTCCTAAATAACTTAAAATACTTAATAATTATCAAAAATTCGGAATAAAATAATAATAAAATAATAAGAGCTAATAAATAAAATATTGTGCTCATATATAATAAAAATTAAGCCTAAAACTTAAACCCAATATGAAACGTCTAAGCTTGTAAGATCAATTGGGGTTCTTGAAGTGAAATGCTTAAGCTTGTTAGCATTTTCCACATGGGCTTGCCGTCATAGATTGAGAGTTTAGGCTCACGAACATAATTAGTCTCTTCTAATTCATCATTACTCCAGAATTTATTGTCTTGAAACTTCAACTCTTATTCTCGAATTTTTTTCGTGATAAAGTCTTGAACCACTAAGTTGAGTTTTAACTTTATTTGTTTGGATTTGGATCTCATAATTGGGCCTTGAGGAAAACTAAACTCATCTCTATTATGGCCTTTGAATTGGGCTGAGTTACTCGTATCATTCGCCCCTTCCACAAAAGGATTCGTCCTCGAATCTGCAATATCAAAAGGAGAAAGGTCAGCGACATTAAAAGTGGCACTAACATTATACTACCGAGAAGGTCGATTTGATATACATTGTCATTAATGCGCTCGAGTACTTGAAAAGGTCCATCACCATGTGAGTCCAATTTTGTTTTGCGTTTAGTTGGAAATCGCTCTTTTCTCATGTGGACCCAAACCCAGTCACCGGGCTCAAAGATAATTTGCTTGCGCCTCTTGTTAGCTTTGTTGGCAGTTGTTTCATTTGTTTTGGCGATTCATTGTCTTGCTTTCGCATGCATGGATTTCACCAATTCAGCTTTCTTCTCACCATCTAAACTAGAAATGTTTTCTATAGGCAATGGTGCAAGATCAAGTACAGTTAGTGGATTAAAACCATAAATAAGTTCAAATGGGGAATATGCAGTTGTAGAGTGAATAGATCGGTTATATGCAAACTCAACAAATGGCAAACATTCTTCCCAACTTTTAAGGTTCTTACCCACAACAGCTCGTAGTAAAGCACCTAAGACTCGATTGACTACCTCAGTTTGTCCATTTGTTTGGGGGTGACATGTAGTAGAATATAATAATTTAGTACCAAGCTTACCCCCATAATACTTTCCAAAAGTGGCTTAGGAACTTTACATCTCTGTCTGATACAATGGTGCGAGGTATCCCATGTAGGCGCACCACCTCTCGAAAGAACAAGTCAACCACATGTGTAGCGTCGTCTATTTTGTGACAAGGAATGAAGTGAGCCATCTTTGAAAACCTATCAACAACAACAAAGATACTATCTTGACCCTATTTTGTTCGTGGTAAACCAAGAATGAAATCCATGGATAAGTCTACCCATGGCGAAGAAGGGATTGGTAAAGGAGTATAAAGTCCATGAAGCATCATTACCTTAGATTTTGCTTGTTTACAAGTAATACAATTAGAACAGACCTTTTTAACGTCCTTTTTCATGTGCGTCCAATAAAAATGTTCATGTAGAATATCTAGTGTTCTGGCGACACCGAAGTGTCCCATTAAGCCTCCACTATGTGCTTCACGAATTAATAACTCTCTCATAGAACATTGTGGAACACATAACCTGTTTAGGCAAAAAAGAAACCCATCTACAAGATAAAACTTGTTAAAGGCACCATTCCCACAATTAGAAAAAAAACATTTGCAAAATCAATATCATTTAAGTATAAATCTTTTATATGTTCAAACCCTAAGACTTTAGCATTTAATGTATTTATCAAAGAATATCTACTAGATAAGGCATCAGCAACTACATTTTCTCTACCTGTTTTATACTTAATTGTATATGGAAATGTCTCTATGAATTCCACCCATCGAGCTTGTCTCTTGCTTAACTTACCTTGTCCCTTTAACCATTTTAGGGATTCATGATCTGTATGGATAACGAACTCATTTGGCAGCAAGTAATGTTGCCAAACTTGTAGAGCTCAAACTAATGCCAACAACTCCTTATCATAAGTTGAGTAGTTTAATTGCGCCCTTGTCAGTTTTTCACTAAAATATGCGATTGGCCTTTTTCCTTGCATCAACACGGCACCAATTCCAATGCCTGAAGCATCACATTCAAGTTCGAAAGTATTAGAAAAATCAGGTAATTTAAGAACCGGAGCAGAACATAACTTATCCTTTAAAGTTTAAAAAGCCTTTTCCTGAACTTCTCCCCATTTAAAACCCACAGATTTTTTAATAATCTCAGTTAATGGAGCAGCAATAGTGGAGAAATCCTTCACAAAACGTCTATAAAAACATGCTAAACCATGGAAAGATCTCACCTCGGTAATTGATTTAGGAGTGGGCCATTCTCTAATTGCCTTTACTTTGTCCCCATCGACATGAATACCTTAAGCACTTACTATAAAACCTAAAAAAATTAGTTTATCACAACAAAAAGTGTATTTATCAAGGTTGGCAAATAATTTTTCAGTTCGCAGAATATCCAAAACTAATTTAACATGAAAAACATGGTCATCTAAAGAAGTTGAGTAAATCAGAATATCATCAAAGTATAATACCACAAATTTACCCAAATAAGGTCTCAAAACATGGTTCATCAAGCGCATGAAAGTACTAGGTGCATTAGTCAAACCGAAAGGCATGACTAACCATTCATATAAACCAAAATTAGTTTTAAATGTTGTTTTCCATTCATCCCCCTCTTTCATTCGAATTTGATGGTAGCCACTTTTTAAATCAATTTTTGTAAAGATAGAAGCACCATAAAGTTCATCAAACATATCATCAAGCTTTGGAATAGGATGTCTATACTTAATAGTAATTTGGTTAATTGGTCGACAATCGACGCACATTCTATACGTACCATCTTTCTTTGGCACCAGATTTACGAGCACTGCACAAAGACTTAAACTTTCACAAATGTGACCCTTCGCCAAAAGTTCATCTACTTGCTTTTGTAACTCCTTCGTCTCCTCGGGATTGCTTCTATAAGCTGGTCGATTTGGAATTGTTGACCCAGGTATTAAGTCAATTTGATGCTCAATACCCCTTAAAGGTGGCAATCCTTTAGGTGCTTCTTCAAAAATATCTTCATATTCCTATAAAAGAGACAAAAAAACACTAGGTAAAGAGTTATGAAGGTTAGTCAAAGATAAACAATTTTGCCTAAATCGGATAATGATGCAAGGTTGTTTAGTGAGTAAGGCTCGTCGCACATCTTTTCCACTCGCATAAAAATTATGAACCACTCTTTCTTTCTCACAAGAGGATGCACTCACCATTGGGTCATCATTAATTTGGATTTTTTCACTAGAGACCTCTTTTCTCTCTGTCTTTTTTGAATTTTGTGTCTTACTTCCCATAACCTCCTTACAAAACTTCATCATGTCGATTTGATCATTGTGAATATTTTTCAGATTCAAAGGGGTGAAAGTGTACTTCTTCCCACGAAAAATAAAAGAATATCGATTTAATTTACCATGATGAATAACATCACGATCGTACTGCCATGGTCTACGAAGTAACAAGTGGGCGACATGCATAGGAACGACATCACACCAAACATCATCAATGTAAGTCCCAAGTTTAAAAATGATCAAGCACTGTTTTACCACACGGACCTCCGAACCTTCGTTAAGCCATTGAAGATGGTATGGTGTAGGGTGTTTGCTACATGGCAAAGCAAGAGAATCCACAAGGTAGTTGCTCACAACGTTAGCACAACTTCCACTATCAATGATAAATGAGAAAAGTGTACCTTTAATCAAACACCTCGAATGGAATATATTACTCCGTTGAAGATCATGATCATCCTTCAATTGGATGTTGAGTGTGCGCCTCACAACTAAACAACGGGGATGAGTTAGTGGTTCCACCTACTCTTCTTCACCATAAAATTTACCGCAATTGTTGACATCATCAATTAATTCAGGCATATCTGGGTCTGTTTTATCGGAATCAAAAGTATAATCACCATCTTCTTTGATCAACAAAAGTCTTATGTTGGCACAATCACGGCTATAGTGCCCACGCCCTTTGCACTTAAAACATTCAATTTCACGAGCTCGTTGTTGTTTTGGTGAAGTAGTAGAAGTGAGCTGCTTAGAAGATGAAGAAGAAGATTTTGTAGGAGCCCCACTTTTCCCCTCAAAAGATTTAGTCTCATCATGTTTTGGCAGCAACTTATTTGTAGCAAAAGGAAATTTTGAATTCTTGAAAGTAGAATTAGAACTTGTACCTCTATTATATTGTGAAGTACTAAATGGACGAGATTGACGTTGTTGAAACTGTCGCTCAATCTCAATTGCCTTGCGTACCGTATCTTCAAGATCAATGTAGGTTTGAAGATCAAGAACATTGGCTATCGAAACGTTCAAACCATCTACAAACCGCACCGTGGTAGTCTCCTCATCTTCTTGGACATTTTCTCTATGCATAAGCATCTCCATCTCCTTAAAGTACTCATCAACAGATTGATTACCTTGAACAAGGCGTTGAAGTCTTCGTTTAATAACCCTATAATAATGAGGTGGGATAAAATGTTTTCGCATGATTTGTATCAATTGTTCCCATGAATCAACATCTCGTTCACGATTCCTTTGGCGGTTCAGCACAAGTTGAGTCCACCAACTCAATGCATAATCAGAAAATGCCAATATAGCTAATGGAACTTTCTCCTCCTCCGGACACTTATAACAACAGAACATGATCTCCATTTTATCCTCCCAATCACAATATGCATCTGTATCATACTTTCCTTGGAATGGTGGAACGTTGAAATTTGGTTTAGCGACAAAAAGATGGCCTTGATTAGAAATACCCAAAGTTTCATCAATGTGACGATATTCGTGTCTACCAGGATTAGAACGAATACGAAGTTGTTCATTATACCTATCATGATCACTATCACGAGCACAAGATCGTTGATTTGAAGAATTCTCCAAACGAGCAATAGCTTGAGTGAGTAGTTGAATATGATTGGAAAGCTAATTAATGTTCTCTTGTAGTTCCGTTCGACACGTAGTCAAATTGGCCTCAAATGTATCACGTACCTCGTTCAATTGTTGATGTTGCAATTTTACCATCCCCACAATATTCTCCAATGTAACATCTTGTTCTTTTTCATCATATGGTATCTCATCATGGTTTTTACGGGCACGAGTGTCACGAGTCATAGTGAAAGCCTGGAAAAGCATAACACTTCAAAAGAAAAAATTAAGCAAACCTCACCTATATGCACTCAAAAAAAAATTCTCAATGAGGTAAGAATTAATCTTGTGAGTCTTTTAAAAGTGTCTATATCAATCAATCAAGATGTTTTAGAATCAAACTATCAAAGCAAACCTAATAGCACTATGAGTCCAAAATTGACTTAGACATCAAAGAATTTTGTTGCACGGAGGAAGGAATATGCAACGTGCTTTAACCTACTAACACAAGAAACAAGAAAGTGCTAGAATGCGTAAGGAACACATAAAAAGGAAAACAAATGAAAACTTAAAGCTAAGAGTCAATGAAAATTGGCGAAACCCAAAAACCCAAAAAACTGTGAAGCAACTTGACAAACTTCGTTCAAAGTGTTCCCGATTTCCAAAAATCACAAAATTTAAACTGCAACCTCCTCAAATAATGTAGATTTGATCTGGAAAGTTTCGGCACAAAATTCAACCCACAGAATTTTTTTTATTTTTTATTTTTTTTTTTGTATTTTATTTTTTGTACTTTTTTATCACTTTTTTTGTGGGAAATATTTTTTTATACTTTAAAATAGTTCCACGAAATAGTATGCAAAATTTCAGATCATTTGAAAATCGTTTACCCGCTGAAAAATATTTTTTTTCTAAAAATTGTAGGGGTAAAATTTGTTTTGAGGTTGTTTTCTAGAAACCAGTTTAAAAAAGAACACTTAAAACGCCCAAATCTGATACCAAATGATAAAGGGTGAGAAGGATGAACGCGAAAGTGTATCGTAAAGTTTGTCAAAGTCGCGGATTTGACTTAGGGCTCTAGATGTTCGGAAAGAAACTTGGATTTTTTTACACAACCTGAAACGAAATTAAATCCAAGTTAGATAAAATAATTAAAACAAATAATAAATCAAAGATTCAGGAAATGAATAAAGAAGATAAATGGAAAGATAGAACGTGGCATGTAGAAGTCCTAAGAAGCCTTCGAAACACGAAGAATCCACAACCCCCTTCAAGCGGCTCTAATTTCCCCTCCAAGATAAAAACCTTGGCAAGAAAAAGTTTGAAGATGATCCCCACAATCTAAAAAGATTGTTAAAACTCTTCTAAAAGAAACTTAAGAGAAATTCTTGAAAAGAAAAACTCAGAGAGAATTTATTAACTCAAAAGAGGAATAGAATAATAATGAAATTGTCTGCCTTGTGTACAATGCAAAGGCTTATATATAGGCTAGATAAATAAATCTAAATAAAACTCCTAAGTATACTAGAACTCTAATTTAATCTAAACAAGAAGTAGTTTTAAACTAAACTTTCTTGTTAACATAAAATTCCTAAATAACTTAAAATACTTAATAATTATCAAAAATTCGGAATAAAATAATAATAAAATAATAAGAGCTAATAAATAAAATATTGTGCTCATATATAATAAAAATTAAGCCTAAAACTTAAACCCAATATGAAACGTCTAAGTTTGTAAGATCAATTGGGGTTCTTGAAGTGAAATACTTAAGCTTGTTAGCATTTTCCACATGGGCTTGTCGTCATAGATTGATAGTCGAGGCCCACGAACATAATTAGTCTCTTCTAGTTCATCATTACTCCAGAATTTATTGTCTTGAAACTTCAACTCTTCTTCTCGAATTTTTTTCGTGATAAAGTCTTAAACCACTAAGTTGAGTTTTGAATTTATCTGTTTGGATTTGGATCTCGTAATTGGGCCTTGAGGAAAACTAAACTCATCTCTATTATGGCCTTTGAATTGGGCTGAGTTACTCGTATCATTGAGTTGTGAATCATGGCATTGACCAACAACGTACTCAATTTCGTAAGCCGTTTCCTAATTTGATAATAAGTAATACAAGAGAAGTGAACCAAATGAAATAGATAGAGTAATTGTTAATGTTGAGCTCAACTATGTGAAGTATTATAACAGTGGTTGTGAATGGTAAGAAACTTTACTAAATGTTTTGGTATTGTTTGGAAATATTATGTTTGGTAAGCATTACTTTTAAACCTATGAACTTACTAAGCTTCAATAAGCTTACTTGTGTGTGTTTGATATTTTTATGTAGATTGAATTGAAGTGAAGTTGGTAGATCGGATCAACACAACAAGGCACACTATCCAGATTAATTCTGATAGCTTTTGTTTTATGTTTAAAGATTTATATGGCATGTATAGAGTTTAAATGAATTGAAGTAAAGATGTTATAAATTAGTTAACAATATTTTGTACTAAAATAGTTTTTGGTTAGTAACAGTAGTTTTAATTTGAAAATTCACCATAAATTATGAAATCTAATTAGAGGTTGAATAAGATATTAAATTAAAGCCTATTGAATCTAGTTTCACATAGAAGAAACGGTGTAAGCAAAAGACTTTCATATCAGAAGATATTTGTATTTTTGTGAGATAAGGTCAGAGTGATTTTGAGCTCCCCTTTTCTGACTTGTAAAAATCATTAAAATTTTTACAAAAATAATTATAGGACATAATTTATATGGTTAGATTCCTTAATGAGTCTATTTTTAGGAGAAATAACCGATAACATTATTCGAATTCTGTACAGAGAGATAATTAAATTTTAGTGAAGAGTGGTCAGAACTATCTAGTAGTGAAACAGGGGAGACCTTAAAGAATAAACTGTACTTATTGGCTAAAACAAAAATTCTTAAAATTTTATGTTAGAAAGATACATGAGCCTAGTTTCATGGAAAACTAGTAGATCTTAATTTGGAGTTTCGTAGCTTCAGATATAAATAATTTAGTAACTATGACTCGAGTGGACAACTTTGATGTGAATATAGGTAAATAATGAAATTTTTGTATAATTGTTCCGTAAACTTTGGTAACATCTTATAACCCTGTTTCGTTGATGGATGTGGGTTAGGGGTGTTACATTTTAGGCCATGTGTGACACACGGTCTACCCCACGAGCATGTTGTATAGCTGTGCCCTATACCCTAGTTTTACAAGTCAGTATGCCTAGTAATAAACACACGGGCTAAGACACGGGTGTGTGTCTTGGTCGTTTGAGAGGCGCGGCCTGCCCATACGGGCGTGTGCTCTGGCCGTGTGAAGTCTGCACTGTTTTATGAAAAAATTCATTTATTTTTAATGTAAAACACAGTCTGGACACATGGGCGTGTGATATGGCCGTGTAACCTTATTTTGATTATGACGTCATAGTCAGAGAGTTACACGGGTTGAGGACACGGGTGTGTCCCATGCCACATGGACTTGTTTGACCACACGGCCTACCCCCACAGGCGTGTGACTCTCCAAAATAAGAAAAATTGTTAAGTTGCCCAAATTTTTTCGAAAGTTCACGTTTTAGTCCCGAACCAACCTCGATGTATGTTTTGGGCCCGTATAAGGGACGACATGCAAGTGTTTGAATGTTTTTGAATTGGTTGAATTTTTATGGCCCGGATTTACATGTATGTGTATGTTTAAATCTGATAATGCCTCGTATCCTGTCCCGGCGTCAGACACGGGTAAGGGGTGTTACATTACCAATTTAAGTTAATTGGAAATAAAATAAAATAATTGATTATGAAATTGATAGAGACAACATGTCAACCAAATGAATTATTTTTCTTCATATTAAATTATAAAACAATCAAAATGTAGTTATGACACACGAATAAGATTTATATAAAAATATATATTTATTAAAATTTTATATGAAAATCAAATAAAATGAAATTGAAGTTTTTAAAATTATAATGTTTATGGTGAAATCAAGTAGCATCTAAAACAATCACTAAAAAATTGGAGATTAACAAGTTAGAATTGTTTGGAGAGAACTTACTGAAAATGAAAATTACTTTGACGACAATCATATTATTATATTTTTTAATATGAAAGCTTCAATCTTATCAGATTTATAATTTTACTTTATAATTTATATGTTATTTTTTAATTATTATTGTAATTATAATTTATAATGACAATTATTTATTATTTGTTATTGTTATTTTAAAATTTCATAACTTTCATTACTTACGGTTTGTTTAGGGTTACACACAAAATTAATGAAAAATTATAACCTCTGTTCCTTGGGGTTTGCTTAAGGTTACACACAAAATTAATGAAAAAATTATAGCCTCCATCACTTATGCCTTGTATTATAAAAGGTAAAAAATCAAGAAAAATTAATTCATCGTGTTTTTCTTCATCAAATCCAATAGATGACTTCAATTAACATTAGATAAATCTCTATTGATTTTAGTTTGCATAATATGAAAAACTTGAATTTTTAAATTTGATCCAATTTGAATTTAAATTTTATTAAGATGGAACAAAACAAACTATTTATACAAAAAACTTTGGAACCAAGTAATAATGGGTTATGGTGTATTATTGTTTTTAAAAAAATAAATAAATTATGGATTATGCAGTAAATTTAATTTTTCCATGTTAAAGATGTTTACTTTTCTTTTTTGTATTATATTGTTGATAATATAAGTAATGAGTTGCTTATATTTCTAAATATAATTTTGTGTTTCTTATATATAAATAAAAATAAAGCATGCTACCACGTGAAGAGTTCCTGACTAAAGGATTGGAGGGTGCACCAAGTAATGATATAGGTTGGCACTTTGGAACTCCAGTGCCAAATACGAAAGAAAATGTCGTATGTAAACTTTGTGGTAAAGTTGTGAAAGGAGGAATAACATGATTTAAAGAACACATTGCTCATAAAACCGGCAATGTTGCACCATGCCCTAATGTTACCGGTATGTGATACTTTATTATTTTTAAAAGTTATTGTAAATTTATCAATAAAGATTATATATAATTGATAATAATATAAAGTGTGAATTATTTTTATTTGGTTATTAGAGAAAGTATGATGAATATACTGAAAGAAAGCAACACAAAAAAAAGACAAAAAAAGGAGAAAAGATGAATTCTTATCTCAATTAAGAGAAGAGGAGGATGAACATGAGGAATTCATTGATGATGTTTCTACTATAAGGCAAGCAGCTCGAGAAAGTATCCAATCACAATACAAGCGGCATAGAAGGGAAGAATTCAGACGAAGTACTAGTGGTTGGAATAACATTTATGAATAAGGGCGATCTTCTCATGGATCAGCTAGAGAATATCATAGAGAAAGAACAAGTAAATCCATCCCAAGTGAGTCTAAGATTACCTTAAAGGGAGCTATACCTGAATTGGCTAGAAGCAAAAGTTCAAAGCAACCAAACGTCAATGACTCTTTTTTAAAGACTTTTCGAAGGAAGATAGGTAAAACGATATCTAAATTTTTAATATATGAAAGACTTCCTTTTCAATTAGCAAGCTCTCCATGGTTGTATAACTTAATTCAAGTGTCAACAGAAGTTGGGATAAGGTTTAAAGCTCCCAACACCTTATGAGGTTTTAAATGTGTATTTGGAGTCAGAGTATCAACGAGTTCGTGATTGGGTAAATGGACTAAAGACTCATTAGAAAGGATTGGGTGCAACTCTAATGTGTGATGGTTGGACTAACAGTTTGAATCAAATGCACATCATTTATTTCTTTGTTTATTGCAGTAAAGGAACCATTTTTTGGAAATCGGTAGATGTATCAAGTGTTCGTAGTAGAAATGTTGAATTCTATTACAGTTTGTTAGATTCAATTGTAGAAGAAATTGGAGAAAATTACATTGTCCAAATAGTGACTGATAATGAGGCAGCAATGAAAGCTGGTAGAAAAAAATTAATGTTGAAAAGAAAACATCTATATTGGACCTCATGTGCAGCTCACTGTTTAGATTTATGACTTGAAGATATTGGGAAAAAGTCTAGTGTAGCAAAAGTGTTAGATGAGGCAAAGAAAGTGACTTGCTTTATATACAATCACATTTGGCCCGTTGATTTGATGAAGAAGTATACACAAGAGAAGCAAATACTTCAACCTGCTCTTACTCGATTTGCTACTCATTTCATTCAACTTGAAGAGATAACAAGACAAAAGCAAGGTCTGAGAGAAATGTTTAATTCAAAGGTCAGTATTTTATAATTAGTTAATATAATTACTTAAATATAGCAACCTTTAATGATTTTATTAGTTCAAAATAATTTAAATTATATTATTTTAAAATTTTTCTTATGAATATATAGGAATTTAAAGAATCAAAATGGGGGCAGCAAAAGTCAGGGCCTGCTTATGAAGCCAAAAAAATTATTTTGGGAAAAGATTTTTGGAAAAAAAGCCAATGACCTCATAAAAGTTTACGAGCCCCTAGTAAAAGTATTGAGACTTGTGGATAGCGATGAAAAACCAACAATGGGCTTTATTTATGAGGCTGTTGATAGAGCTAAACGAGAAATTCAACAAGATTATCGATATTTCACCGAGTACGAAAAGATTATTGACAATAGATGGAATTTTATGCATTCCGACTTGCATTCAGCTAGTAAGATAAAATGTTTCATATAATTAAAAACTAATTTTATATTTTATTATTTTAAGCTTTAGATTATTATTTGATGATATTCTTATAAATTATACTTAGGTTATTTTCTCAATCATCAATTTCAATTTGGGGTGGAGCATTCTGATAATGTACTAATAGAAACATTAGAAGGTACACGATCAGTAATTGAAAGATTAGAACCTTCTGTTGATACTCAAGTCAGAATGGTTAATCAAGTTAGATTCAAGTACTATTATTTGTAACTTAGTTACATAATTTGAAATAGAATTATTTTTTTTATTTTTACTCTATCTTTTATTTATGCAGTTGTTACTATTTAGAGATAAACATGAGACATTTGGTACTCCACAAGCACAAAGAGCTTGCAAGCAAATGAATCCGGGTAAATAGTTAATTAAATTATTTAACTTAATTTATATTATTTAATTATATTGTACATTTTGATGTTATTTTGAAATTTAAATAATATCATGCAGCTGAGTAGTGGATAACATACGGCACATGTGTTCCCAAATTAAAAAAATTGGCAATTAAAGTGCTTAGTCAAACAACTTCAGCATCAAATTGTGAACGAAATTAGAGCACATTTAGTTATATTCACACCAAGGCAAGAAATAGGTTAAAGTATAAAAAACTTGAGAAACTAGTGTTTACCTATTCCAATATGAGGCTTCAGATAAGGCATCAAAAAAGAATGAGCACTGATGATATAAACGCTAGTTTTAATCCTATCAGCCTTGATCATATCTTTGCAGATATTAATCCACTATCAGAATGTCTTCATGAGAAAGAGAATCCATTGTTAGATGGTGAAAATGTCGATGTGTTGCCAGTGGATACCTCTGATGATGAAATGGATGTTGATCAATCTCAATAACAAAATTTGTCTCATTCATGTTCTAGTTCAACGCCAAGTCAGGGTGCCAATGGACCTGATGGCAGTGGTTTAAGTCCAATTGATGAGGATGATAGATATAGTGGTGATAGGTGAAATTAGGTCTTCTAGTCGGTATGGAGGAGAATATGGGGTTGGTACCACTAGTGGACATTTTCGTGATAGACCAGAGTCTGATGGAAATATGTTTCCTGAACCTAAGAGAGATAGAAGTGAACCTAGAGCTCCATCAAAAGAAAAAGGCAAGAAGCATACTTCTATAGGCTCTTCATCTAGTAAGAGATCGAGTTCTAGTAACCTTGGTTATAGTGATTCATCTACTAGCACCCAAGATTTTTATCCACCAGAACAACCTTCATATGTTCAACATTCACATGGTTATCCACAACCCTATGGTTATTATCCACCATTTCCTAATTATGGTGTGCCATAACAGCCTCAAATGTATCCTCCACCACCAATGTATCACCCACCTCCACCTCTCATGTATCCTTCTCCTCAAATATATCCTCCATATCAATTTTATGAAAACCAAGGTGAAAATGTTACTTTTTTTGGATATATTTTTGGACAAAGGCCAAGATAATCAAGTCAAAAACGCTCTCAAAGTGAAGGTGAAAGATCTGATCCTCCTCGTCATTCCACTAATTGGTAAAAACTAAATCGTACCACTACCATTATTTGTAAGGTATGTTTTTTTTAAAGAAAACTTTTGTTAATGTTCTTAATTTTGATGATATTAAAACATTTAAATATATCTTTAGATAAATGAATAGAGTATATTTTATGAAAATTGAGAATCGAAGCATGTTAAACTATTTATGAAAGTAGAATGAGAGTGAGAATAAGTGGTAGGAAATAGGAATAATTAATAAGAATCTATAAATTTATCTATTCCTTTTTTCTTTTTGCAGCATAGAATGTTTATATCTTCACCATCTTCAAAACTGTCAAGAAATATTGAAAACATCTCTCAGGTATGAATTTTCAATTATTTTATCTATAAAAACTTTCAAACTTATTAAATATGATAAATGTTTAATATTTCCTATTTTTTTTTACTTTGCTATTAGTTAATATAACATTCTAAGAAAATTCGTAAATAAATATAAGAATAATTAATGATTATAAAAGTTGTGTTCTCATATCATATTAATAAAGGTTCATAAGTGTCAAAAAACACTCTAAAAATCATTAAAAGTGACTTTTTATAATTATAATTATAATTATTATGTTTTACAAAAAGTTGTGCGATTTTTAAAAAAACTCACAACCGCGATACTTGCAGTGACCACAATAACATCCGTTATGTCCGCAACCTCGATAAATGCAACGCGACAAAAAACGTGGCCGCAACCGTAATTTAAATCCTTGGCGTAAGCTAAGCAATGCCCATGCCCAATCGGTGGTGAGTTGGAATGCCCCTGATTCAGGTTGGGCGAAAGTTAACGTGGATGGGGCGTTGCATGTAGGGTTGGGATGGACATCAGTTGGAGGGGTGGTTCGGGATGAAGCTGGTCGGTGCCTACTGGATTTTGGAAGATCCACTGGAATGGGGGACATCCTTCCGGCAGAGCTATGGGCGATCCTCATTAGAGTTGAAGTAGCTTGGAGCAAGGGATACTTGAGAGTGGCAATGTGCAGGCTGTTTGTTTAGCAAAAGGGGAGCATGATGGAGCTTGTTTGGGTGGTGTTGTTCGTCGCATTAGGGAGCTTTTCAGACGAGATTGGCTGGTCCGAGTAGCGAGTGTTTTACTTGAAGCAAACTTTGTAGCAAACAGCTTAGCAAAATCCTGCAATCTAGAGCACATGGAAACTCAGTTTTTTGACACACCAATAGAGGGTGTTAGGCACTAAATTGGACACGATGCAACAGGGACAGCTATCGCGAGGGGTGGTTCAGCTGTTTTTTGACGACGTATATTTCCCTCTTCTTTACAATAAAAAAAATTAGTATGTTCTAAAATTAAAATACTTGAAATTATTGTATAAAGAGATATTGGGAATTTTGAAGTTAATTTTTATATTCTAATACTAAAAAATGTTGAACTATCAATCCATTCATAACATTTAATTATTAAAAACAACTTTTAACAAAATTTTAAAAATTTATTATTGAAATATTATGTTTAAATTTATTTATCATTTTATTAACAAAATTATAATACATTTTAATATATTTTATTAATACATACAATTAATTTGTGACTAGGACAGTAAGAAAATTAGTTTAATATTTATTTTAAGGTTAAAATATATCATCAGTCCTTGTACTCTTTGCAAATTTAAAATTTAGTCATTGTGAAAATTATTTTTCATAATTCAAAATTCAAATATGTTGAAATTATTCGTTAATTTTATAGGTGATTTTTTTAAGATTCCCTTTGTGCTTTTGATGAATTCCTAAGAAGATTATCTAAAAATTCATCAAAACTACATTAAATTATTTAAAAATTTCAATCCGAGTAAGTGATCTTTGAGGAATTCAATCCTAGGATGGTTTTTTGTACAAATTCCAGTAGAGGTACAGAAGAATTCCTAAGATGATTTAATGTAAATGCTTTATTGTAGTGCACGAAAAAGGGTATAAAGTGCTAAATTGAGGTTTAACAGAAAAAAGCCTTAAACGATTTCAAATTTAAAATAATAATAATAATAAATGGAATCGAAATATGAAATATTTTATTCGGATTTGTTATTGGATCGAGTAAAGGAAGTTACAATGTTGATAACTTTCCCTTGGACCAACATATCGAGTAAGAGATGGGGACATGCCCTCTCCCAAGGAGAAATAATCTCATTGAAGGCCTTAGTCACGAGCCAAGGCATAAATCCACAACAGTCCTAAAATTCTGCCATGAGAATTTAGGTTCATCTAATTTAGGACTAGCACAAATAACCGGGTGTTAGTAGCATGTACCTTCACCCCTGCATGGATAAATAGTTATTGATAGAGCTCAAATTAAGCTCCAAGCAGCAAGTTTTGAATCAATCTTGACTCTGCTAAAGTACAACCCTAACAAAGACCAGAACCTTCTGTGGTTTGCAGGACAGTAACTGTACCTCAAAGATAAGGCTAGCCCTGCATAATAAAATATGCAGTCATTTAGAATTCATCCTTTGGAGATTTGAGATACAAATGATACCATTTCAAACTAAAACAAAATCCCATGATTTGCCACAAGTTAAAAACCAAGTCTCTCAATAAGTGCCACTTCAAGATCTCATTTTCCTTTGACATAACTCTTAAAATTCATTTTTACTATGCTTTTCCCTTCAAAACAATCTTTAACATGTTTCTGCATTCCTATTTGTTTAAAAGAAAGATCCAAGCAATTTCCTTACTAAAAATAATTCAGCTTCGCAAAACACTGGTTCTCATTCAATTGATCAAAAGCATGATTTACAGTGACCTGCAATAGGTCAATCCAAAATGCATTTAAGGTTAGCAACCTGCCTGCAGCAGCAAATGACCATTCACATACGAAACTATGGCATATCAGAATAGATATTCAATGGCAAGAAAATGAAAAGTTTCTAAAAATTACCAGTACGAACAGACACCCTAAAACCATCAGTGTGAGTATATAAATAACATTAGAAAGCAGCAAATACAGGAACCATCACAAGTGGATGTGCATTGTGCATAGTGCAGAGACTGGAAACAATGACTAAAAGTCTAAAACAATCAACTACAATTTTGTCTGTTGTATTGAGACAGTATTGGAGTTATCCAACATAAGACTCGACTATTGCGAAGTAAAATCTTACAAACTGCTTAAAGACCATCTAAATTGTCGAACATTGCTTTACTAAAATATGGATTAAATGACTTGAACAACCAATTTCATGAAGAAAAACGGGATTATGAACCCATAGTACATCAAAGATTTGATATGTGCCCTCAACTATACAAAAATTAACAATTACGTGCCCACAATAGACATGGATACTTCCTCGAGCTCTTTTAAGTAAGGAACAACGTATTTCTCTCTGAACTTCTTGTCAGGCATCTTATAAATTGTAGTCATGCTAACTTTCCTTCTTAGCAAATTCTTACTTTCCAGAGTCTCAATAACCAGTAACCGAGGCTTCAGCCTACGCTCAAGGCTGCAAATAAGCACCATTGGGTGGCTTATTATAAATGAAATACCTACATTCGTTCTATTAAGCAAAAAGTCAGTGACTTGCTTAATCTTCCTTTCAGATACAGCAAACACCTGTGGTGTCCTCCTAAAAGTAGACATGATATCATCTTCAGAGAAACCCAATTTCCTAAAAAGATTCAATTTGAGTTCCCAATTCTCTGCACTCATTGAACTTAACATCCTAATAGCAGCAAGAAACATATTTGACTTCCTATCGAACCCCAAGGCATCCGCCCGTTCAACAAACTGCTTAATGCTCTCAGGTTTAAGCAAGAAAAATCTAGGAAAGCTGAACACATATGAAACAATTTGTGACGAACAAATCCCGCAATTTCTCAAGAACTCTATATTAGGCATCATAGTCTTTTGCAAATCAGATTTGAGAAACCAAGCTGAAGTTTTCAATAACTTAAGAACATCATCATTCGATCCTAAAACAGTCTTTAAATCGGAAATAGAAGGTGCAATCCTATCATCCACGCTTCTAGTCAAAATCCAGGGATCACCAGCTACAATATCAGCAACATCATGGGTCGGAAATCCTAAATCCTGGAAAATCTTGAACTTGGGTTTAATGGTTTTCTCAAGACTAGAATATAGAAGGTTAGGCTTTCTTTTGACCACTGCTTCAATATGGGATTTAGAGAAACCGCTTTCTTTCAAGAAGGAAATTATAGTATCACACTTACGAGGATCCTTCACATAGGTTAGGGAAGATGCAGTCTTGACGGCAAGTTCAGGGGAAAAGCTGTGTTTCTCAACCAAGTGATCCGCTAAAGGAAGGGAAGCTCTCGATTCCTGGGTCGGTGAAGATCAGAAGAAAACAGAAGAGATGGAGTAACAAGAAATGGGTTTATGAGAACGGCATGATTTATTCAGAGAGAATGCGATTAGAGATCTGATTATAGGCGGTGCCATTGTTTTTTCCTTTTTTTTCTTCTCGTGGGGTTTTGTGGAGGGTTTACTGGTTTAGATTCGGGCTTTCTTCTAGCATAACAAACTGAAATTACAAATATTCATACATGTCGGAGGAATGAGAAACTTGCCTGTAACACCACACCAGCTTTTGTCTTGTAACGGTAACCTGCCTTTCTTTGACACTGATGCTTTGTTGCTGATAAATCTAAACCTGGGTTCTTTCGATAGCACGACCTACAGTTTTAAAACCTGGTTTATTAGGGTTTGGGGCACAAATTCAGCTTCAGGATGTTGGGTTATTTAATTTATGCCCAATAGCTTTGGGTCACAACAAAGGCTGGGATGTCTCTTTGCCTATAACTGCTATCATCAACCCTTTACTAAGCCTTTTTGTTTTATGGCCACGTTCATGCTATGATTCTAATATGAAATGATGTATGAAAGTTAGCCATATGTTGAAAAGTATTAAATCATGATTTAATTATATTTATTTTTGCATTTAATACCTAAACAATCATTCTTCTTCCAATTCACCTGCTGGAGTGGTCATCTCTTTTTGTTTCATCGAACAGGTTCCTTTCTCTTCTAACATTGCATGTCCCAAAAGCTCACCAAGATTGAACAAACAACCTTTCCCGACCTTATGCAACAAAACTCCAACACCATCATGAATTGCAAACATGGTAAGAATACTTAATTACTCGACTCTTTAACATCTATCATATTCAACCGCATAATCACTTTTCTTTACATCTCCAACCAGCCCAATTAATCTAAAATACCAATTAATTTGAAATAAATAAATGTCTAAAATATAAAATTTAATAAATATATTATTAGGCTTATACATAATCAAAATTTATGCCTTAAAATTGAATCTATTATAATTAAAAGCTTATTAGGAATTTTCTACTTCCCTTAATTTTTATTAAAATGGTCATAACTTGAGTACAATAATTCAAAATAAGACAATTCAAAGTGCATTGTAAAAGTCAAGAAACTTTCTACGAGTACACCTCAACCCAAAAATACTTAAATCTATGTAAAAATACTTGAAATATGGAGTTTAAAACAAATATATATAGATATTTATTTATTTCAAATTATTGAAATGCAAGGGACATTATTGTGTATATGTGGGCACATAAGGAAATAATTATAAAAATATTAAAAACAAGTTCCAAATGACTAAAATGGATATTATCTTAATTATATAATACAATTAGATCAGATCCAATTAATAAAAGTAGATGATTAATTGAGATTTGAAGGTTTTGATACACAGTGGACCAAGTTCTTCATCTTAAATTATTAATAAAGTAGAAGTTAAAGACAGTGAAATCCAAACAATTATAAGGTGAAGCTATCTATCAATTCTTAGAGGTTACATGCCTAAAGTAAAAGTTTCATTGGAAACCCAAAAAAGAGATCCTTTTCTATCCTTTCGGTGCTTGAATTCCACAACTTTGTACACTTCTTTTCTACTCTCTCCCATTCGCCATTGTTACATATAGATTGAAACATGGTTTTAAACTATGGCAATTGAAGTTTTGGCAGAGATTTCAAGCCCAAGAATCTCGTTTTCTGACGATCTCGACCAAGAAGATGGGGTAGATTCCATTGAAGAATGTCATCATCAGAGATTAGACACATCACTCTTAAATCCAACATCGGATTTCGATTTCTGTTTTGTCAATAATAGTTTCGTTCAAGAACTCCCTTCAGCTGATGAGCTCTTTTCCAATGGCAAGATTCGACCAATTGAGATAAAGGAAAAAGCTGTGGTTGCGAATCGGGTTCGTCGTCAACTCCAACCTGTTGCTGTTGTTCGTTCTTCACCCCAGCAGATCAAAACAGATAACCCAGAGAAGAAAAGATTGAAAGAATTTCTATTAATGAGCATTGATGAAGATGATAAGCCTGCCTCATCCAAATCTTTCTGGCAGTTTAACAGAAGCAGTAGTCTCAACTGTGAAAGTGGTCGAAGTAAAAGCTTAATCCGGTCACTTCAATTTCTTACACGCAGTAATTCAACAGGTTCAACTCCAATTCCAAAAGAAACCCAGAAACAGCCATCTTTGACAAGAAGATCATCAGTGTCAAGTTCTTCTGGTACGTTTTATTATACTTATTATGGTAATTCTACACAAAAGCCTGCATTAAAGAAGAGTTGTGGAGCACATGGGAATGGAGTTCGAGTGAGTCCAATTTTGAATCTTCCAAATCCAATCATTTCTAATGCAACTGTAAGCTTTTTTGGGTTTGGCTCACTCTTCTGTAATGGTAAGACCAAAACGAAGAAAAGATGAACAGTTTTCAGTTCATATTAAATATTTAAGTACAGTTGGGTATTTTATCTGGCCATGAATTTGTGAATGTGGTTAGCATATCTGTAAATTAGAAGAATTGAATTTAGTAAAAGAAAGAGATTAGATCTAAATCAACACCGATTCTGATTTGTGATGGATGTGAACAAACATCAGTGTTATGGACTTGGCAGACAGGTAAACATGGTATTTCTCTTTCATGCCTATCAATTATCTAGTTTCATGGCTATCAATTATGTTGTCCTCAATCGATACCAATATATTTTAAATTTTAAATCATTTTCCTATATATTTAAAATAGGTAAAACTACTATAGTGGCCCCTATATTAGTATTTAGATTGCATTTTGCTGACTAAATTAATCTATATATATTAGATTAAAGAGTAAATTAGTCCTTTTTGTTTAAATTTTCTTCTACTTGTACTATTAAAAACCAGTGTGCCTGACTAAATAACTAGCACACCACATGTACGTCAAAAACCAATTTTTAACAATAGAAATGGATGAAGTTTCTAATAGGAGGATCAATTTGCTCTTTGATATAATATACAATGACTAATTAGCCTATTTTTTAAGTAGAAAGGGGAAAATGCAATATGACTCCTACTACAAGGACCTCTATGGTACTTTTACCATTTAAAATATCATATTCCAATCTCAAATTTAATATTCAAATGTATATGGGTAAAAGTACCATGGAGGCTCTTATACTAGAAGTCGAATTGCATTTTGCCTCCTCTACTAAAAAATGGATAACTTAATCCCTATACATTAAACCAATAGGCAAATTGATCTTTTTTATTAAAAAAATTCATTCATTTATACAATTAAAAGTTGGTGGACACGTAATGTGCCACATGTACCTTATACTGATGTGTAAGAATCAGTTAACAATAGAGCTAGATGGAATTTTTTTACAGAATGACTCGTCCATATTTGAATCTAATATAAAGAGATTAATTTATCCTTTTTTTAAATAGAGGGAGTAAAAATGAAAATTAACTTCTTCCCTAATACTTTTACATGTAGATATGAGTATAAATACTTAAAAAGGTATGAATCCCTCATTTTCATATTTTTCTTTTTTGGTTCTCTTTTAAAGCAATAAGTTTCCTTTGTTTTCTTTTTAAAGATAATAGGTAAAAAGAAAGTAATTAGATATGTCCATACTGATTTTGAGTTGAAGAGGGACCCATGCTTCTGTGTCTTTTTGTTTCTAAGTTTAAAAGATGATTAAAATACTAGTCTTTTTTAATTCTCCAAAATTGGATTCCCACTTTATCTGCTTATGTATAAACTGATCAACATTACCTCTAAAGTAGTAAAATTTATAGGTAATTATTTCAACAAAAGGGTAAATTATTTTTATATATATTGGATAAAAAAATATGTGGTTTTTCTATTAAAAATTTCATCAATTTTTTTTGTTCAAAATTGACGTAGCTAATGAAATGACCAGAGACAGTTACATACAGCACACCACGTGTATCTCATATTAACGTATAGAGAGCAATTTTTAATGGTAAAAATAGATTTTTTTTATTGATTAATTTGTTCTTTCATCTAATGTATAAAGACTAATTCATCTATCTTTTGAGTAGAATAGACAAAATGCAATTTAACTCCTAATACGAGAGCCTCTATGATGCTTTTACGTAAAAATTTAGAATTAATGCATAATTTAGCTCCTAAATTGTATCCAATTATTACTTTGGTATTTAAAAAACTTTTTTTTCATCGCTTTATTATTTAAAGTTTTCGAACGTCACATCCATTATTCCAAGGCTCGATTCATTAAGAAAATATTGATGTGGCCTACTCTCAACTTGTCACATCACTCTGTTGTTAATGTAAAACAAATTCGAAAAAAAATTGAGAGAAATTAAAAAAAAGCAAAAGAAATCTCAAAATATATTTTTTTAAATCAAAAAATTTATAAAATATATATAAATGACTTTTTAATATATATACATAAAACTAAAAAAACATAAATATATAAATATCTATAGTAATTTTACTAACCTTGAATGTTTTCTATTTTTTTTATTTTATTTTTTAAAATACATTATTATATTTTCTATTTTTTAATAATTTTAGCCTAAATTATAAGAATTCTTTTAATTTAGCAACATGTCATGTCTCATATATTTTAACAATAATTTAATTTTTGGAATTTTTCCTTACATTTTTTTAATTTACACTTTATTAATTATATGTATTGTGGAAAAGGAAAACTAGATTTTTCTTGAAATAATTAAGATAAATATCACATAATATTTCTAGAATATTATAAGATAAATTTTCAACGAACTGGATATCTTTCCTTCAAAGGCTTGATTCGATCTGCTCCATAATTTAAAGGATGATAATTACTTTGATATAATTTAAAGAAAACTTTGTCATCTCTTGGTAAGTATAGTTTGGATACGAAAGATGAGTTGACAAGTATCTTAATTATTATATTAGTTGCCAGAATTTGTCAATCTAAACATGACAATTTTTTTATGCAACGACACTGATTGAAAAAATATCTCAACACCAACCTCTAATCCAAAAGAAAATGAAAGGAAGTTGCTTTGAAAGAGTGCAATCTAAAGACTTTTTGATGCATAGAATTTTACCATCAATGACATTAAACATGCTTAAATTGCATTTTAATACCAACTATCAATCTTGTTTACTAACTCGTCATTAACTTATTAATCAATTGTATTACTAATCATGAATTAACCTTTTTAATATGAATGTGTTACTTATCAATTGCTAACCTTGCACATTTAGTCGATTACAAGTTTACAAAGTAAAAGAGAATTTATGGAAACACTTGCCTTTCAAACTCATCTTCTATGCACCTCTCCTTGGAAACACTTTGGATAAGGTGGGCTTTGAAGGACAAAGGCAGCAACAACTTCCAACGATTGCAATAGCGCCAGCATCTAATTGGAAGAGAAGGCAGCAGCAATTGATTTCACCAACAATGTTGCAAACAATTTTTAAGCACCCAATCAACCTCTCACTCTCCCAAGACTGGTGCATTTTCCATGTAAAAGTGACTCTTGTCAAGTTCCTTACTTGACACTTAACCATGCATTACACAATGCCCTCCTAGTAACTTGGATTGTTTTATATAGGTTAAAAGACCTCTCCAATCCCTCTCAATTTCAATATTGAGCAAATTGGTCCCCCTAAAAAAAATCAAAATAGTTTAATCTCTGTCAATTTTGAAAGTGAGCAATTAAAGATAATTAATTATGGTGTTAATATTTTTCAATTTTAAATAAATTTGATTAGTATAATAACAAATTTAGCTCTCATGATTTATACGTTCTATCAATTTGGTCATGATTTAACAAATTTAGTCCACATATTTTTGTAAAAGTGTAAACATTGAGGCTAACTTTATTGATTTTTTAGAATCATGACTAAATTAACAAAATATATAAACATCAAGAGCTAAAATTCCTATTATATCAATCAAAATTATGCACAATTAACGAAAAATATTAATTCCATAATTAATTGTTCTTAATTGTTCACTTTCAAAATTGACTGAAATTATATTTTTTTGATTTTTTTAAGAGAGACTAATTCGCTCAATTTCAAAATTGAAAGAGATTGAAGAGGACTTGTTGTGTATCGTATTCTATTTTGAAATTATTTAATGCAGTTCCTTTCTCGACCAAAATGAAAGAAAAATAGAAAATATAATTCAGATGAATAATTTGAAAGAAAAAGTAGAATTAATTTTTATACATTAGCATAAAAAATAACCATCCCTTCTATTTTCTTTCCTCACTTTTTTTTCCCTAGCAAGCATAAGTTTTTTCTCTTCACTTTCCTACTCCCTTTTCTATTTGAACCAAACACATAAGAACTGGCAAAACGGAAAAGGACAAATCAATTTATTTGGATGTTCTTCATCAAATCCAATAACCAACTTTAGTTCACATCAATTAATTTATATATTTATGAAAATCATAATTATTGTTTAAATAACATTAAGTTTTGATTTGCATAATATCAAAACACGAACTATCAAAATGTTACAACTTTTGATTGTAACTTTTGATAATTGAGTAGCTAAAGAAAAGTAAGAAAATGAAACCGTGAGAGTCCAATTTCATTATCTTGATTTGATCCATTTTAAAAAATTACATGATGCTCAACCTTATGAAGATTTAAAAAATAAAAATTGCCAGTTTGGGGGTGAACAATACAGGCAGGCATCTATTTTGTTCATTGTCGACCAAACTCATCTCCTGAGATCAGTCGTCGTCCCCCCCCCACCCCCCCCCCCCCCCCCGTCCACTACTAAACAAATAAAAGTGCCTCCCAAGTCCCAGCAACTCTGAATTCTGGCATACATCCAGCATTCACCATCTTTCAAGCAACTCATTCTCACCCATACATTTATATCTTATAGCCAAAGGGCTCAGAACGGAATAAAAATGGAATAAGCTCAATGTTTTATATCTACAAGCAGAGGATTAGAAAACTTAAACACCCACTAATTGCTGTGACAGGATACAACATCAATTTTGTCCTCTCTTGACAACTTACTAAAATAGATATGTGAAAAGTAAGGAAAGATCTCTACTTTAAATAATAAAATGACAAATGAATTAACTGAATAGGTCCTCAACCTTAGCTTTCATGGAATGAGACATGAATACAACACTTGGGACTACAAGAAATTAAAAGTAATTCACCTAAAAATTTAGCACAAGTGGGCGCATTGAAGGAGAGCAAAAGCGGGATCTCTTCATAATTTGTGTTACCCCCACTTGAACCTCCCAATAAAATTAATCATCTGTAGCCACTAATAGCTGACTTCATTTTGGCCTTACAAAGATAAGACTCTAGGGAAATGACGGTACAAATACATTGGCTACTCGTTTTAAATACACCTCAGATGGTATCCCGGGATGTGTGTGCAGTTCTGGACATTTTGACTATATTTTCTTGGAGCTTATGTTTTAACTCTAACCTGAAGAATGAGATGCACCTCCCTTTTGAAGATAGACCTTAGCTCCTCGTTAGCTTCAATCCCGATTCTCCTGTGATTAATTATATATATATAACACATAACCATTGTCAGAATTGCATTCAGGCAAACATTACAATATCAGATTTTATTTCAGAACTTCAGGAAAGAATATGGAACTCTAAAGAAACAAGCAAAAATCAAATCCCTGTGACGTTTCTCTGCTTTAACTAAAATGAAGGCATATGGACCTCAAGGGATCACAGGAAGCAAAAATGGAACCACAGAACTGAACTTGGCATGATATGTACGTAATAAAGTTTCTCCAAGTCCTTATATTGCTGCAATACTGACATTCAGTTTTTCATTGTCCATCCTCCTCCTTTATTTATTTGTTATTATTTTGTGTCCGTTGAATCAAGGGGTAATATGAATTAGACATCTTCTGATATCATGCTACTATAGCGCACACAGCGGACCACCTCATATCTTAGCATTAAGATTTCAAGGAGACACTATGTTGCACATGATTGAAATACCAGTGGAACCATGAAAAGAAATTAATTGGAGATAGCACTAGCTTACCCTATTTTTGAGCCATTCTTCCCCACAAGAATCTTTCGCTGGCTCATTTTGCTGGTAATGAAGTGCTGCTCAATCCTCAGAGATCCATCTCGTAATTCCTTCCAGTCTACCAAACGGTGATCAATACCATATGGGATTTCCTGCCACAAGAAAAGTTTTAGTCCTTGTTTTAATCTTTGATCATTAGACAACTCCTCAACACAACCCTCAAAAAAGAAGTAAAAATAAAAGCATATCAAAATTCACCAATTCAAAATACTAGCAATGGTAATTCCATTGTTTGGATAAATATTTTTAATAAAATTTCAATACCAGAATTTGATAAAATAATTATAACAAAAATTACATTAAAAATAAAATACAAAAAATATCCGATAGCGATTTCATTAGGTTTCTAAAAGTAAATAGAGATCTAATAGCATGAAAATATATATATTTAAATGGGTTTTGTAAATAAAATGGAAAATAAAAAAAATCACATAAAGAAGGAAATGTAATAAATGACTAATTTCCTAGTAAAAATCAAGGAATTTCACAAATTCCACCTCTAGAATTGGAATTTGAATACGAGAACTTGAGCCACCTAAATTTCCTCTTTCAGATTGCAGAATTTTTCAAAATTCTGATTTTATTTTGCCATAAAATAAAATTTCACTATAGAATTTTGAAAGTCTCTCCGCAAATGAATTTCCTCCTTGAAATCCCCAATCCAAACACACACACACACACACAGAGGGAGTATGAACCAAAAGCCAAGGCATAGACAAACAACACAAGTTTTACCTGATGCACATGATCTAGTAACCTTTCCCGGACAACTTCCAATGAAATATTCTTCATGACTTCTTCACTCATTGTGATAGGATCTTCATCCCAAGGCCTTTGAACTGCCTACGGGTAAAAAAAATGCCATTGATACTAAGTTGTATTACTTTATAGAGGGAGGAGGACATGCCATGGCAGAACAAAACTTCAGCATGCTTCACCCTTCAACAGAGGCATACCAAGAAGGTATTAATGCCAAAGAAGTATCTAATAGAATACATAATGCATTATCATTCAGATTCAAGGTAAAAAAAAATCCAATGCAGAATGGAAGGAGTGACAGAGCTGTTTGTAACTAATGACCACCAGCTATTTTATTCTTTACCCTTCATCCAGTAAAGACGCATGTATATGCTAACACAAGGTTCACATAACACAAATAAACTATAATCTTACGAGCAAATCACATCAAATCAATCTAAAATAAAAATGCATATAAATATTTGCAAAAACAATAAGTCTGAATATGAAAAAATAATATCAGAAAATGAAAATATATTTGACAACAAAATTGGTAACAATAACACCATGCCACAGAAGAGTCCAGAGGCAAGATATCATTTGAATATCTTTACCATCATCCTAAAATGATCTTGAGAGAAGATAACATGTTCAAATAAATTAGTTAACTAGAAAAGATATTATGAAAAGCCATATCAAAGAAATAACAGAATCCAGTTACTTAAACCAGATGCATAAGAGAATAAATTGCATATATTAAAGACATAACAGAATCCAGTTACTTCAAATAGAAGCATAAGTAGAATAAAAAAATGCCTGTTCCATGAGATATTTAGTAAGATCTTCTACTCCAGTGCCCTTCAATCCTGAGATCATGAAAATCCTGGAAAATAAGTAAAATTAAATTTATCAGAAGCTAACTTAAGCATGCTTTTTGTTTCTGAATATACCTTGTAAAAGTTTTATTAATCAGCTTCAATGATGTCATACATAATGAAATCATGCAAATAATCAGGGTAATCCATATCAAACAAGATAGGATTGGCCCTTTCTACACCCTTAGTTGCTAGGCTATGTGCTACTCTATTACAATGCTTACAGATGAATGAAAACAGTACAGACTCAAACAAAGGCCTTAGTGTCCGTATCTCGCTTATATAGCTGCCAACATTGGACAGGTCAGTCATGTTGTTTCGGAGCTTGGAAATGAATGAAAATAAGCATGCTTGTTTATATCCTAAAAGGAGCAACCTCCTTTCAGCAGGAAAACCTACCTTCCATAGCCAGGAAGATCTTTGAACTGCTCAGCAACCTTCAACAATTCCTTCTTTTTCTCTATCAAATCTACCTTATTCATGCATAAAATCCGAATTTGTTTAGGATTCGGTTCTTCTCCCATACGTTTGATTAATCTTAACACCCTTGAATCAGGCCTGTATGGATGAATCATTAGAATAAGAATCTGATCAGCGATCAAGATGAAGAAAACAACTTCAGCATTAGACAAGAAGCTTGAAAGGCTAAAGTTAGAGTACAAAAAAGTATTTACCCGAATTAAAGACCATTTTATATGATCAAAGCAACACATAACCAAATGGAAGGCCCGAAATATTTATGATAAAAGGCATATGAGAAGAGATCAGTACGCCGAAGTGACAAGTTTAAGAAAACAGAGAGAATTATGAATTTTGAAAGCAAGAGGCAGAAGTCAATCTGAAGTATATTCTAAAAGGGGATATGTGTTGTTCCGGGGGAACTGAATAGCTGCACAGAAAATTTCCTTGCTAAAATTCTTCAAACAGAAAATTAAGCATTGCACATGAACGTACTAAAAGCTCATTGCAATTCATAAGCTAAATATATATAATAAATTATGACACCAGGAGGACAATCTTTCTTATTTAGATATCTATAAGGTGAGGGACGAAAAAAGCCTTTTGCAGCTCATAGTAGCACAAGATGAGGACTGCCTGCATTTCTAACGGCTGCACACAACACTGAAAGCAAAAACGACAACATTTATCACGTTCAAGGCATACCAAACTCCTTAACCAAGAAATAGCATGCAACCATTCATCACCCATTCCAAGTGCCTCGAATTGCAGTCAGAAAATCAAAGCCACATCCCTTAAAGACCTTGACCCTTTTAGGAATAGGTTAGATCCACCCGCTATCTCTAATTTGTTACAAGAAAGCAAAGCAGCTTCCCTCATGAAGAACGTTTGGTACACCATTACAAGATAAAACCATGTAGTATAGTCTACAGATAACAGAAGACTGATGATAGATCTCGGTTGAAGTCCCTGAGGCAAATAGATCTACAATGATGATGAAATGGTAACAGAAAAGCTATGAACTACACTGGTTTCCAAAGGTTGCACTGAAGACTAAGAGTTAATCAAATTGACCATACAATCAGCAACCTCTCTAGATAATGCAGGATGGTAAGCAAATGGACAGGATGAGTGGAAGCTAGAAATCCTGGAATCAAGCTAAATGAACAACAATGTATTGGGCAGTAAAAGAGATGATAAAAAAATGAATCAAATCAGAAGCACACCAACAATAAGGTTGCTACATGTCCAAGGAGAAAATTAATATAAAAGTAAAAGAAAGTCAAAATATCAGCTGTGTAGTGTATCACTAACTTTGTAAGATGCCTATGGACATCAAAAATAACCATGAGCACATCATAGAGATTAACTGAACTCCAGGCACTCTCGACGCGAGCCTTCATATCTTTGTGAAGATATCCACTTCTATTTAACATGAGTCCAGGGGTATCAAAAAAGCACTGCATAATGTACACACCAGATTAGTAGAATGATCTTCCTACAGGCCACTATAACAATAAAGCAAGAGTAAAAGATGAGTTCCCCACACATGAATTCCCAGGAGGGCGAGAAAGAAACATGGAATCATAACAATCCCATTTTCTGAAATTTAGTATAAAAAACGAGATAGAAAGCCAGTAAAACAGTTAAAAGTAACACAATTGAACAAATATTGGTGTGTCTTGCAGTAAAAAACAGGGCGTACTGTATGTCACAAAGGAGAAGGAAAATTCCAAAAGCAAACAGAGAAGTGAAAGCATAGTAATAGGAATAAACAAAAAAAGGAACATACAATTTGGGTATCCCTTTTAGTCATGACCCCTAAAACTTCATGTGTGGTTGTGTTTGTCTTCCGTGACACAGCAGCAACCTTAGTCCCAACCTTATAAAAAACGCATTGGAGATATTAATTAGTTGTGATATGAATGATGCGCCAGTGGCTAAAGAGAAGGAAATAGAATGAGCTAATGAACAAACCATAAAATTAGTAAGGGCTGACTTTCCAGCATTGGGGGCGCCAATTATCCCAACGGAGAGAGACTTCTGGTCCTCTTCCTTGACCTCTTGGTCCTGGTCGGCATCCTCGTCAGGGCCCTCTAAGGCTGCCTCAAGCAAGGCTTTTGCAAGAATCCTTCTCCTGCTCTCCTCTTCCTCTTCCTCTTCTTTAACTTTGCTGTGGCGGAGATCGCCGTTGGAGAATATCCGCTCAACTCGTTGCCTATG